>NW_026781246.1:300000-496518 GCF_030144855.1 Hypanus sabinus | reverse complement strand
AATGAAACAGTCAATGTCGTTGGGAGACATGGCCGTGCACATGTGTAGATCATATTTTCACTTGTCGGACGCATTTCTTGTCGGGAAAAATTGTAAGTTTGAATCTGGTTTGGGTGTGGCAAATATGGATAAATGATATATATGTACATTATATTAATTACATCTTACGGAAATGAATGTTTGGGAAATTCAAACCCAAACCGCTCAGTGAGGGGTTTGTTAAGGGAGAGGTGATAAATTCCTGCCTTGCCAACAACACCCAGTCCCATCCCTTAAAAGAACAAACAATCCGCACCACTCTTTGATGAAAATATTCCTCTGGAAATTGTTTCCCTGGTGACCATTTCTGGGTGAGTTATGTCTCAGAGGGGAGAATAAGCTCGCTGTGTAATCTATCAACACACAATGATATTGGAAAAATCAGCACACCTCCCTTACCCCCAGAGCCCGCGAAACTTACCCCGTACTGCTAACCCTCTCTGCTCCTCACTCAGCCATCTAAATGATAACAACTGGGCCTCGATCAAATTTACAATCAGCGCCAAGTCCATCATCACTGACATATGGCCTTCAGTCTGTTGTTTTGTGACGGAGATACAAGTTCAACAAAAATCATTTCACGAGATTACAGTGAAACATCGACACGAGGGAGACCGATGAAACAACCACATGAAGTGATCAAACTACGTGATCAATCAGCATTCTGCAAATAAGAAGCAACGTCTCATTTCGGCGTATAGGAACATTGGAAAAGGGGCTGAATCAATGTCCCGGATTGATAAATTTTCACTGTGCCAATTCGCGCAGTAATCAGGAGTCAACTCGGGGTTTCAGAACCGTTTTCCATTTTATTGCATTTATTATTCAGCCATGAAGCGCGCAGTCGTCACTTCGGCCCTTTCAGCGACCGATGACAAACCCGATTAACGGAAGAGATTTACAAGGATGTTGCCTGCATTGGGGAACATACCTTATGGGAACAGGTTCAGCCGGAATTTGCGTTTCATCCTTGGAGCGACGGAGGATGGGAGGTGACCTGATAGATGCGTATAAGATAATCAGAGGCATTGATCGTGCAAGAGCAAGAGGCTTTTCTCCAGGGCTGAAATGGCGAACACGATGGGCACAGGTTTATTGTGCTCGGAAGTAGGTGCAAGGAGATGGCAGGGTTACGTTTTTCACACAGAGAGTGATGGGTGCGTGGCGAGCGAAGGCCGATACAATGGGACTTTCCAGAGACTCTGAGATTGGCACATTGAGCTCAGAACCATAGAGGGCTATGCGGTAGGGTAATTTTGCTATATAGATTAGACATTGCAGCTCAAACACAACTGATCACGTGTTGAGAATAGAGTACGGACGGGATAGGGATTCGAACAGCGGTCATTTTATGGAAATCCCCTGACACGCCACAGCACCAGTCTGGGTTGATGCGAGAGAACTTTGCTGCTGCGACGGAAACGAGACAGAATCTTCTGTGATGTCTTTGTCGTGAGGCTAGGAAACGCGGAAGAGGTTTAATAGAGACCTGGAGAACGATTACAAAGAAAAAAAAAACATTTTGAACGGTGGATTTATCCTGGATGGTTGTCCATTCTCTGTGCCAATTCACGATCCAATCATCGGCTTCCGTTCACAGTGACGTCAGCTGCGGAAACAATTCACAATTTATGTTGACTACGTCAGCAACCCGAAAGTGTGGCTGCTGGTGAGGGTAAATACGGGTGATGATTTCAGAATCTGTGTCTGACATTGTGACAATGCAACCGCAATTAATATTTTTTTATATCGCAAGAGACCCAGGAAAAGTGTTCCTTTCAATATCAATATATCGCTGTGCGACGCCGCCTGACTCCAGTCTTGCTCTGTTACTTGTCTCTAAACTTCCAATCTCAGTGTGACTATGAGATGTGCACAACCAGGACCCTGCACGGCCCATTGGCTTGAAATTAGTGAATAGCTTTCCTTTACAAGCGTGTCGGCAGCCCCAGATTTGGTTCACATACCTGTTCAGATCACCGTAAACAGATCGATACTCCAGGATAAGACCCTGTTAATGCGAGGAAATCAGCAGGATTAGCAAAAATTATTACCAAAAGCATTTATGTGTCAGAGAAGAATTAGAAGAACATTGAAAAGGACCAACGCATTCTTAACAATTCGTGTCTGAGAGAAACACGGAACAGTCGGGCCATGATGAAGAGAGGATCAGAGACACAGTTATGATTATTAAATATCGCAGAAAGCACTATAAATTCACAAGAGCATAAAACACAAGAGCAGAATTAGGCCCTACAGTACATTGGCCTCCTCCACCATTCTATAATGACGGATGAATTTTCCCTCCCAACCCTAATCATCTGCTTTCACTCTGCAATACTTGAAACAATCAACGTTGTTTCGCGTAACCCGGGGCCTTTGTCCCCAGAGCCATAAGGGACAAACATATTACAGAGATACACCACACTTCGGCTAAAGATATTCCTCCTCATCGCTCTCTTCTGAGGGGTTCTCTGCATTCCATCGTAGAGGAATTAGTACTCACACCATCCATTCCGTACCATGCATTCCATAGAGCCGCCATCTGGTCCCAGACCAGTACCCCCTCCCTCAGGTTGAGAGAATCGCTCCACGCCCAGTCAGTATAGGTCTTCCAATTATTCATCTTTCAATGAGCTCACCCTTTCCTTCTTCAAAACAGAAGTAGACAGAGGCCTCAAGCTAACAGGCGTATCAGCTCTGTCGTTTACTTCCCTTTCTTCAAGAAGAGCAAAGTAATGTTTGCAAATTTCCAATCCTCCAAAACAATTCCATGATGGTATGACTACTAATTCCTTTACGACCACTTCACCGGCCTATTTCAGACGCCTGGCGTGCAGTCAATCTCATCCATTCACCCCAGGTTATTTATCCACCTTCCAGATTGTCTGGCATCTTCTGCTTATTATAGTGGCTGCAACCACTTCCGTGTCCTGACACTGTCATACTGATGGTGTCTTCAACAGTGAAGGCGAACACGTGATACTTAATGAGTTCCTCCGCCATTTCTGCCTCCACCCGTTACAGAAACTTCGACATTCTTGCTGTCCAGAGTCTCACTTCAGGTTCTGAAGCGGAAACAATTGCTTCCAAAAGGGATTGACGCTAATGTTTCCCTTACCGTGTAAGTGGAGTCTCCATCCTGCGCATTGTTCCTTGCACCCTTGAAAGAGAAGATTGCGTGTTATTTTTGAGACGTTTAAACAAGTTCACAGCAATTGTATTCTGACTCTCCGCCGATAAACACCGGGAGTATCAATGTATCACATTAGTTTGTATTTGGGGTAATATTGCCTCGTTTACCATTCGCTGCACCGCGTGTTTCCGATTCAGTGTGTGTGGAGTTACTCACATTGATCGGACATTTTAAAAGACTCTTTCATGAAATGTATTACAGCAAGGGTAAGATGTGATTTTGCATCATTCAGGAGTTAGGGATTCTGGGGAATTCTGAGGAAATTCTGCAGGTGCTGGAATCTCACACACAAAATGCCGAAGGGCTCAGAGTGTCGGGCAACATTAATGGAATTCATTAAGCCGTTCACGTTTTGTGTAGAGACCCTCTACTGGGCTGGAAAGAAGGCAGGAAGACGCCTGGACAGAATGGTGGCCAGGGGAATGAGCACTGGCTGGGAGGTGAGGCCTGATGAGTGGGAAAGGGGGAAAGGATGAAGAAAAGTAAAATGTAGAAACATAGAAAACCAACAACACAATACAGACCCTTCCTCCCACAAAGTTGTGCTGTACACAACCCTACCTTAGAAATTACTAGGCTTAACTTAATCCCTCTATTTTACTCAGCTCCATGTACCTATCCAAAAGCCTCTTAAAAGACCCTATTTTATACGGCCTCCCCTCCATTGCCGGTAGCCCATTCCACGCACTCACCACTCTTTGAGTAAAAAAACTTACCCCTGACATCTCCTCTGTACCTACTCCCCAGCACCTTAAACCTGTGTCCTCTTGTAGCAAGCATTTCAGCCCTGGGAAAAAAGTCTCTGACTATCCACACGATTAATGCCTCTCATCATCTTGTACGCCTCTATCAGGTCACGTCTCATCTTCCTCCGCTCCAAGGAGAAATGGCCGAGTTCACTCGAACTATTCTCATAAGGCATGCTCCCCAATCCAGGCAACATCCTTACAAATCTCCCCTGCACCCTTTCTATGGCTTCCACATCCTTCCTGTAGTGATGCGACCAGAACTGAGCACAGTACTCCAGGTGGGGTGTGACCAGGGTCCTGTACAGCTGCAACATTACCTCTCGGCTCCTGAATTCAATCCCACGGTTGATGAAGGTCAATACACCATACGCATTCTTAACCACAGTGAACCGATTGCAGAGGCGAGTGTGCCATAGGGGAAGGGGAAGAGGGAGGGTCACTGGAGGGAGTTGATGGGCAGGTGAGGAGAAGATGTAAGAGGCCGGAGTGGAAAATAGAAGAAGAGAGAAGTGAACAGAAATACTGGTGGGATAAGGTCGATGTTCATGCCATCAGGTTTGGGTCTACTTTGCGGAATATAATGTGTTGTTTCTCCATTAACGGAAAATAAGATCCGGGATCGATCATCCAGGATCTTGTTAAATGCCCCATCCGTGCCGAAGGGCCCGATGGACGCGACCCATCACATTACTTATGTTCCTTTTCCCCTCTTTGAAAAGAAATGAGTGAGATCACGGACATAATGCAAACATCCAACCTGTTCATCCATTTGGACATTTTCATAATATTCCGATGAGTTGACGGTCTTTGTATCGAAGTCGCCTGAGGAAACAAAACAGATATGGCACAAGGGTGCAGCGCGTCAGGGGGCTTTGTTGAACACAGCAGACGTCAAACCGGCCCGGAAGAAAAAGCCATTGAGAGGATGAGCTCCCTTCCCACCAATCGCCGGAACCAGGAATTGAGGGCCGATATTGATCAATATGGAGAGAAATTAAGTTGCATGAACTACCATCCCATTACTTCGCTGATATTGTAAAATAACTAAAATAACTGAAATTGCTAAAATAACTGGAAAACCCAACGGCAAAAGTCGCATCATCCGTGACCATTCGCTCGGATGACCAGCTCCAGCTTCAGTGGACTAGGAGCTCCCAGATTAAAATCAAATGCTGAGATTCCCCTGGACTCAGTATTAGGACAGTTGAAACGGTGTTCACTCACTTTTCCATCTGGAATTTCTGCCCGTGCCGTATTTAGATTTCGGTGGATATATGATGCTGAATAAACTGAAACAAAAGGCAAGAAAATAATTCGTCAGGAACTTAATTTCCTGCGCTGATGCACCGAATGAGAATTGTCTCTATAATTCAATTCGATTCTCTCCAGATATCCCTTAATAACGTTTTGTTTATCGGATGCCCTGTACCAGGCGAGCTCGATAGCATCGACAGATGGGTTAAGTAGACAAAACTGCTTTGGCCTTTTTGACAGATAAGGCTGTTCACACACATATTGCTGAACGCAAACCTCTTTCAGACAAATTTCGGACAGACAACTTCGCCGTGAAGGCGGAATGCTGATTCTGTCCACAGATGGCCCCTGATCCCAGCTAAAGTCGATTCTGCCGAAATTCACATTCAATTATTAAAGGTAGGAACGAAATTCGTAGAGAGTTGCAATTACCCGCCAGCTTTTCCTGCGAACAGCCATCCACTGAAAACGGTTTGAATCTTTGATCATCGGGTTTACATGAACGAATGAGAGACACATTCACTCACCGTGTGCGCTAACTACACCTTGTAAGATAACTGGTCCTGTTGGTTACGCCGTTATTAATCCGACATGTATAACTCCCAACGTCAACCGAGCTCACCGACTCAAGGGTGAGTTCCTGCCCTGTCTGCAGGAGATTGTTCCCATTATCACTGACACAAGGGTGAGTTCCTGCCCTGTCTGCAGGAGATTGTTCCCATTGTCACTGACACAAGGGTGAGTTCCTGCCCTGTCTGCAGGAGATTGTTCCCATTGTCACTGACACAAGGGTGAGTTCCTGCCCTGTCTGCAGGAGATTGTTTCCATTGTCACTGACACAAGGGTGAGTTCCTGCCCTGTCTGCAGGAGATTGTTCCCATTGTCACTGACACAAGGGTGAGTTCCTGCCCTGTCTGCAGGAGATTGTTCCCATTGTCACTGACACAAGGGTGAGTTCCTGCCCTGTCTGCAGGAGTTTGTTCCCATTGTCACTGACACAAGGGAGAGTTCCTGCCCTGTCTGCAGGAGATTGTTGCCATTGTCACTGACACAAGGGTGAGTTCCTGCCCTGTCTGCAGGAGATTGTTCCCATTGTCACTGACACAAGGGTGAGTTCCTGCCCTGTCTGCAGGAGATTGTTCCCATTGTCACTGACACAAGGGTGAGTTCCTGCCCTGTCTGCAGGAGATTGTTCCCATTGTCACTGACACAACGGTGAGTTCCTGCCCTGTCTGCAGGAGATTGTTCCCATTGTCACTGACACAAGGGTGAGTTCCTGCCCTGTCTGCAGGAGATTGTTCCCATTGTCACTGACACAAGGGTGAGTTCCTGCCCTGTCTGCAGGAGATTGTTCCCATTGTCACTGACACAACGGTGAGTTCCTGCCCTGTCTGCAGGAGATTGTTCCCATTGTCACTGACACAAGGGTGAGTTCCTGCCCTGTCTGCAGGAGATTGTTCCCATTGTCACTGACACAAGGGTGAGTTCCTGCCCTGTCTGCAGGAGATTGTTCCCATTATCACTGACACAAGGGTGAGTTCCTGCCCTGTCTGCCGGAGATTGTCCCCCTTGTACCATGAATATATACCACAGGGGACTGACAGAGGAAAGCAAGTTAATGTCAGGTTTGACACTATATTGGACACAACTGGACGCTCCGGTTCAATTCTGAACTTCTCTGATCCATTTATAAAATGAAGAAAAGTGCTGATTAGAGAAAAATCCTGATGGATACGGGATATTATGACCTTCTGTCTTCATTGAAAAGATGAGAGCAAATGTTGTTAAGTGTAATATCTGATACAAATGAACGCGGTTGACTAACTGTTTACTTACAGTAAACCTCCACGTAGGTCTCTCCAGAGCCATTGCTGAAAGAGTTGCTGGCGATGCACTTGTACGTCCCAGCGTCGTTTCTGTTAGCTCTGATTATAGTCAGTTTCGCCTTGTCGGGAGATGTAAATATTCTGCCGTTTTCCTGGATGGGTTGGTTATCCTTGAACCATGTCCGTGTCTGAACAGTGCCCGACGCGGGACAGCTGAGTGTGATGGTATCGGGGTCTTCAAGGGGGTTGGGATCACTGGCCACGACAGTAACCCCAGTCACTGTCTCTGTAAATACAATTGAAATGTACATAGATTTACACGGGGTTTTATCTACAACACGAGCATAATATTTGGATGCTGCCAGCTCAATATCGTCGGCATTCCCAGTTCTTATCCCTATGTGTTTCGATATCAAGTCAGTATCCAGCTTGAACTAAACGCCGGCACTGAGTTTAAAGTGTTACTGCTGTTACCCAAGGGGACGGTGAGCAACCTATTCCCGTTTCAGATTTTCCTCAATACATGGATATTCCTGCAGTAAGAACATACATTCTCCAGCAAAGCAGACTAAAACAGAATTGCACTTGGCTACAGTTTAATTGTCCCGTGGAGCATGTGAAAATAAACTACCCGTGCCCCCTGCTGTTGAAGCCAAAAGTAGAGTGACTTCGTATTTAATATCTGGCTGAGGAGTTGGCGGAGGAGGGATGGCATAGGAATAATGATCATGGGTTCCTCCAGGGAAGTTGCGACCTCTAGAGAAGGGTCGGTTGGCTCCTGAACTGGGGAGGGGTAAACATTCCTGTGGGAAGGCTTCTTGTCGCTGCACGATAGGCAACTAAGTGGAGTTGCAATTGGAAGGGAGCCAGATTGACAGAAGGATCCGTGGAGATCTGGCGCAGCCAGATTTCGGCATGACGTCGGCTCCTCCGGATTGGCTGATGTGCAATGAGCCGAAATTGATCAGAGAGCTTATGGAAAATAGAATGTTGGTGTAAGTGATCATCATATGATCGACTTCATCCTGAAATGTGAGAAGGCGAACCTGAAGAGTCAGATGAACCAGTGTTACAGTGGGTTAAAAGGAGTTAGAGAAACACTAGAGAGGGGTTGGCCAGATTTACTTGAGAAATAACACTGGCGGGGATGACGGCAGAGGAGGAAGGAATATTCTAAAGGAAAGATGACATAACCGTGGCGGAGAAGAGAAGTCAAAGCCAACATGAAGGTCAAAAGGAGGGTATATGATGGAACAATCATTAATGGGAAGTCAGATGATTGGGAAGTTGTATAAAAAAACAATTGGCAACTAAAAGGTCATTTAGAAGGTAAAGATGAATGAGAAAGCACTCCAGCCACTAATATTAATGAAGATCGGCACAGAGTCTTAACGTACAACAATTGTGAAACGAGAAGCAAGAGTGGATATCGGGCCGTTCAGAAACGGTAGTGGATAGGTAGTACGGGGAACAAGGAACTGGTGGACAAACTGCATCAGCCCTCAGCGTGGAACACCTTGTGAAATGTCGGATGTTTCAGGTATCAGGGGTCATGCGATGTCAGTATTCATTACAAGGGGACTAGAATATAAAAGGAGGGATGTAATGCTGAAACTTGATGAAGCACCGGTGAGGCCTCACTTGGAGTATTGTGATGCATTTTGGGACCCTTGTCGTTGAGAGAGAATGTGATCAAACTGAAGCGGTTTCCAAGGAAGTTCGCCAAAATGATCCCAGGATTTTTCGGCTCTACAGGAGAAGAGGGTTTGATGGGTCCGGGCCTTTACCCACTGGAGTTCAGAAGAATGTGGGGAGACCTCACGGAAACCTATCGAATTGTGAAAGGCCTTGTTAGAGTGGATGTGGAAAAGATGATTCTCATGGCGGGAGAGTCTAAACCCAGAAGACACAACCTGTGCATACCGTGGTATCCTTTCAGAAACCAAGGCGAAAGTGAATCTCTTTCGACAGAACGTGATGAATCTGGGAATTATGTTCCAGAGGCAGCTGTAGAGGGCGAATCGTTATGTAAGTTTACAGCCGAGGATGACAGATTCACAATTGGTCAGGGCATGAGGAATATGCGGAAACGGCTGTGATCGGGACTGCGAGGAATATTGGATCAGCCATGATGAAATGGCGGAGCGGACTCCATTGGCCAAATGGTCTGAATCTCCTTCCAATGATTACGGCCTTCTTGTCTTAACTGCAGCAAGTAAACATTTGTAATTTAATCAGCAAGTCAGAACAATTCCAATTTTCATCTTCATCAATACTCTTATTCATCAATATGCAACGTTGTGGATTGATATTGTTAGTATTTGTACAGGCATTTAGTTGGATTACACGGGCCCGTCTGCACCAACACCATTGATTATAGGACCTCAACAAAGGGAGGTACGGACTACCTACCGAACACAATGATTTCCGTGGTTGAGGCGTTGATCCTTTTTGTGACCCTGTTATAGGCCTCACAAGTATACTCTCCAGTGTGGGCCACAGAGATGCTGTCGAGGACGACCTCATGCCCACTTTGTAGGCGGGCACCATTCTGTTCCCAATTCAATTCAGCATCTGGGCGGGACTCTGTGGAACATGTTAACCTGATCGTGCTTCCGGCAATGTAAAAAGAAGAGTGCGGTTGAGTGACGATGGATGGATGATACGGTCCGTCTAAAAGAAAAGGACAAAAGGGGTTGCAACAAATCAAACAGCAGATACAACAGAGTACCTCAGCTGCAGAGGAAGAACAGCCCACCACCAGAGAAAGCGCACCGACACACTGGAGAATGCATCCGTCTGGAATCCACGCGCGGGAAAGAGGAGGGTCGGGACACAGTGTCAGATTATCCACGTCTTCCTAAACTATGAATTCCATAGTTACCTCATATCCCAAAACCCGTCTCCTCCTCCAAGCTGGATACAATGCACGCCAGTCATAAGCGTATCGTTTCGTAAAACTTCCCCAGGTGTGTGTTTTGTGGAAGGGAGTTCAGAAAAACGTTCCAGACAAAATACAAAGCGTTGCTCTGCGGGGATAGGTAAGGCAACTTGCAGTGTGTAGATGCAATAACTCATGTAATCAGTAATCGGGCCGAATGTCATGTAGGCACACACTATACTGTGTACAATTATCGGGACACTCCAGTTTACAGCGTGTTATGGTAGGACGCGTTTTCAGTTCCAATATTCTAGGTTTAGACTCTATCAGTGAGGACCGGAGGCTGTAACACCACTGCCCATTGTGATTTTCATCCAGATCCAACAGCTGTAACTTCCCACTTCCACATGTGCACTAAAGCAATGTATCCCCACCTTGTAGTATCTATGGACATTTGCCAGAAGGGTTGTGGGGCTGATAAGGGCAGTGGGCGTTTTACACTCTGAACTTCCACTGTCCCTTCCGGTGAACGGAATTATTATCAAACTCCCTAAACGGCCTTACACTGCGCCGGAGATTCAATGGTCAATTTGTCTAAAAAGTAAGATCTTTGCCCTCACTGTACCAAGTCCGGATCAGCTTCCGTTATGTTGTGGGAAAAAAACACAAACCTGAATTAGAATTTTAAAGAGATAATTTCAATATAATTGAACAGAACTACTGCTCATCCCAGTTTGGCAAAAAAATAAACTAGGGAAGGCAGTGCACCCGTGGCTGACAAGGGAAATTAGGGATAGTATCAAGTCCAAAGAGGAAACATAAAAATTAGCAAAAAAAAAAAAAAAAAAAAAGCGGCACACCTGAGGACTGGGAGAAATTCAGAGACAAGCAGAGGAGGACAAAGGGCTTAATTAGGAAAGGGAAAAAAGATTATGAGAGAAAACTGGCAGGGAACTTAAAAACTGACTGTAAAAGCTTTTATAGATACGTGAAAAGAAAAAAAGATTGTTCCAGACAAATGTAGGTCCTTTCCAGTCAGAAACAGGTGAATTGATCATAGGGAACAAAGACATGGCAGACCAATTGAATAACTACTTTGGTTCTGTCTTCACTAAGGAGGACTTAAATAATCTTCCGGAAATAGTAAGGGACCAAGGGTCTAGTGAGATGGAAGAACTGAGGGAAATACATGTGATATGGGAAGTGGTGTTAGGTAAATTGAAGGGATTAAAGGCAGATACATCTTGCCATAGAGGGAGTACAGAGAAGGTTCACCAGATTAATTCGTGGGATGTCAGGACTTTTATATGAAGAAATACTGGATCGACTAGGCTTATACTCACTGGAATTTAGAAGATTGAGTTGGGATCTTATTGAAACGTATAAATTTCTAAAGGGATTGGACAGGCTATATGCAGGAAGATTGTTTCCGATGTCGGGGAGGTCCTGAACGAGGGGTCACAGTTTAAGGATAAAGGGGAAGTACCTGAAGTACAGATCTGAACCGACATAGTGGAAGTTTAACCGCCGCCGTAATGTGTCTCGGATTTGAAATTTTAAATTTTAATTTTAATTCCCTAGCGCCCGAGATAGACCTGGATCTGTCTCCTAATTAACTGTTCAGTTGTCCCAGTGTTAGTCGATAGTGGTTAATACCTCAGGCAACGATCACTAATGTATTCACACACTCCCGGAACCCCGTATCTCGGAGGAACTGTGATATTATATGTAACTACCGGAGACTCGGGAAAATTACAGTTGACATGAAGAGAAAACGGAGAGCTTGTGATTTCGCTAATCACGTTGCTTGCTCTACAGGTGAAACTTCCGTCTGTCCGTAGCACTCCAGAAACAGTGAGTGTGCTGTTATCGGCGCTCAGCTCAAACCTGCCGCCGGGAATGATCACGCTGTTCTCCTCAAGGCACAGGTAAGAGACATCCGTGCCTGTTGCGGAGCAGGTTAGTCTGACGGTGTCGCTGTGCTCAATCAGTCTGGTGGCATCAGATGTAACAGTGACATTGGAAACAGGTCCTGTTGAAAGATCGGGGATTGGTTAGTGCACGACACAAGAATAGAATCTGCAGATTTATGAATTCCGTTACGAATCTGAAAATGAAATCAAACATTTATTATTCCATGAATAGTAAACATTAAGAAGTTATTCAATTTGATGGACATGATGTTTTGAGATGGACGTTACAGGGCTCGGGGAAAAATTGCGAAGGTTGGAGGTTGGCTAACTGTGTTCCATTCATCGGGACCAGTGGGAAGTACAAGCATACACGGTACAGCAACCCTGGTGCACAAAGGCCGTTGTAAATCCAGTGAAGAAGAAAAAAAGAGCTTACGAAAGGTTCAAAAAACAGGGTAATGATAGAGATCTAGAAACCTGTCAGATAAGCAGGAAGCAGCTTAAGAATAAATTAGGAGAGCCGGAAGGGGCCATGAGAAGGCCTTGCAAGACAGGGTTAAGGAAAGCCCCAAGGCATTCTACAAGTATGTGAAGAGCAAGAGGATAAGACGTGAGAGAATAGGACCAATCAAGTGAGATAGTACAAAAAGGTGTATGGGATCGGAAAAGGTATTTAATGAAAACTTTGCTTCCGTATTCACTACGGTTAAAGATTTTGGCGATTGTAGGGATGATTAGAAGAGGACTGAAAACCCTTTGCCCATAAATATTAGGGAATAGGATGTACTGGAGATGTTAGAAATCATTAAGTTGGATAAGTCACCTGGACCAGAAGGGATGCATCCTAGGAAACCGTGGGAGGCGAGGGAGGAGATTGCTGAGCCTCTAGCGGTGATGTTTGCATCATCAATGAGGACGGGAGGGATTCCGGAGGATTGGGGCGTTGCGGATGTTGCTTTCGTATTCAGGAAAGGGAGTATGGACAGCCCAGGAAATTAGAGACCAGTGGGTCTCATCAGCTTGATTGAATTTTTTGAAGATATGACGAAACACGTTGATGAAGGTAGAGCCGTAGATGTAGAATGTATGGATTGTTGAGCAGGATATTTGATAAGGTAGCCCATGCAAGAATCATAGGGAAAGTAAGAAGGCATGGGATCCAAGGTGACAAAGCTTTTGTGGATACAGAACTGGCTGTCCACAGAAGGCAAAAAGTATTGGTAGGCGGGTCATATTCTGCACAGAGACCGGTGACCAGTGGCGTGCCCTAGGGATCTGTTCTCGGACCCCTACTCTTTGCGATTTTTATAAATGAACTGGATGAAGAATTGGTTGGTTGGGCTCGTAAATCTGTTGATGACAGAAAGGTTGGGATGTTGTGGATAGTATACAGCAGGACATTTACAGGATGCAAAACTGGGTTGACATGTGGCAGGTGGAGTTCAACCCAGATAAGTGTGTGGCTGTTCATTTAGGTAGGTCAAAGTGATGGCAGAATATGCATATTAATGGCAAGGATCTTGGTAGTACGGATGGCCAGAGGGATCTTGTGGTCCGAGTCCAAAGAACAGTCAAAGCCGCTACCCAGGTTGACTCTATGGTTGAGAAAGCGGGCGGTGCATTGGTCTTCATCAACCGTCGGACTGAGTTTTACAGCTGAATGTAATGTTGCAGCTAGAAAGGACACTGGTGAGACCCTACTCGGAGTACGGTGCTCATTTCTGTCGCCTCACTAAAAGAAGAACGTGGAAACCATAGAAAGGGTGAAGAGGAGATTTACGAGGATGTTGCCTGGATTGCGGAGCATGCCTTAAGAGAACAGTTTGAGTGTAATCGACCTGTTCGCCTTGGAGCGACGGAGGATGGGAGGTGACCTGATAGAGGAGTTTAAGATGATGAGAGGCATTGATCGTGTTGATCGAGAGAGTCTTTTTCACAGGGCTGAGATGGCTATTACGAGAGGGCATAGTTTTAACTTGCTTGGAAGTAGGTACAGAGGAGATGTCAGGGGTATGTTTTTTTACGGAGAGAATGGTGAGGGCGAGGAATGGGCTGCCGGCGGCTTTCGTGGAGGCGGAGACGTTAGGCTCTTTTCAGAGACTCCTGGATGGATACATGCAGGTGGACTTTCGCTACTGTCCCTACTGCCTTTCTGGTAACTCTTATTTGGGGGAAACATTGTCTTGTGGGTTAGGGCATATCCATCTGCTAACCTGGCAAATTCAGTTCAGATACGTCCGGATATTATCCAAAACACAACCTTTAAATTCTTCAATCAGAACTAGCTCTCTTAAACCATAGAAATCCTCCTCCGCCCTTTCTGCAGCGCACCAACGATCCAAGAGCACACGCTTCTCATAGGCAAACTCTGTATCCGTCCGATTCCACTGTTTCTTTAAATCTCTGAACTTTTGTCTATACGCTTCAGGTACAAACTCGTAGGCCCGAAGGATAGCCTGCTTTACTTCCTCATAATCCTCAGACTCTTCCATGGACAATGCCACATATGCCCGTTGAGCCTTTCCTTTTAATACACTTTGTAACAACGCCACCCACTGATCTCTGGGCCACTTCTGATTCACTGCCACCTTTTCAAAATGCAAGAAGTAACTATCAACGTCCGTCTCCTCGAGCGGAGGTACTAACCTAAACTCTCTACTAACATTAAACTTCTCCGCTCGGTCTGCCTTGCTACCCACATGTTGCCATCTCTCCCTTTCAAACTGCCGTTGTTTCTCTTCCTCCTCCACCCTGCTTTCAGCTTCCTCATTCCTCCTTTCAGCTTTCCTTTATTCCTTCTCAGCTTCCAGCTGCCTCATCTGAAGTTCATACATCTGAAGTTCATTCAGCTCTTTCGTTCTCCCTTTTCGCCTCCAACTGCTTTAGCAGGATCTTATACTCCATTTTCCACTTCTCCATCTCCAACCTTATTTTTTCCATCTCTAACTGAGCCGCCCCATCAACTGGTTTCTTCTCAGGGAACAGGTTCAATGCATCAGGCATGAACACAGCCTTGGATATATAATTCAGGGCTATGGCCCTCTGTATCTCCCACTTTCTCATCGACGATTTCACCGCCGAGAGATTTAATCGTCTCGCAACACTCACCAATTCTAACTTCCTGGCATTCTCCAATGCACCCAAAGTCGCGTTCTTTATAAATTTGTCTATTTCCATCTCTGCTGCTTTCCCGTCTGGTTACCCACGCAACCAGATCAGATAATGGACATAGCCGCATTCACAGGCACACCAAATTGGTAATTAAATCCCGGACGAGCCCCCAATTTGTTACGTACCCCGTAACAGGGTGTCTAACCAGCAGAGAAAGAACTATCCGTTGGAGTTTGGTGGTACTATTTTCAAACAGTGTTTATTTGTAAAATACACAAATCAATATCAATAATGCAAATATATAGATAAAAACGTTAGCAATACTAAACCTAAACAATCAATAATAAACAAGTTCAATCAATATCTAGTGGATTATGAATTGTCATATGTCAATATGAAGTTCAGTTCAGTTCATACGTGCTGAGGTAGATATTGGTCGTTGTGTTGTAATTGTTGGAGAGAGAGAGAGAGAGCGAGCAAGATGTAATAGCTACAGGAAAGCAAACCTTCCTTTTCGTTCTTGATCCGTCCATGTGTTGTGGCCATTCAGGTGCAAGCCCTCTGTCCTTCAGCAAGTCCTTCTTCTGTGGTGGACTCGTCACTCTTGCAAGAGTGGACACAAAGACAAGCCACCACAGTGCTATAACACTGTGAGTTAAACTGACCGATCCCTTTGTTTGGTCTCCGATGCCCCACACCTTCAGGTGGGTTCCAACACTCATGCTCAATAGTGTGTCTCCTGGTTGTCTCTGGATGTCTCCACAGACCTCACGTTTATCCCTACTCACGGGGTCTCAGTTGTCCATCAATTTTGAATTGCTGTGTCCATCAAACCAGCCCACTCCAGCTGTCCACTGAGGAATTTTAATGAACAGAATGGTACAAGGTGAACAACCCTCTCAGAAGACATAAGTCTTTCAGAAGTCACAATATGGTGGATCAACAGGTCTCACTCCCCTGCTTTATCTCTCTCTTATCTGTAGCAGATGTTCCAATTCCATCATGTTTTTTCTCACATCTCTCTCTCTCATTAGCAGCATAGCAACAGTAACGGTTTGTGATTCTCCAAAGGGGGTGGGGCATGGGCAACTCTGCACCCTTCTGCCCATCAGAGCTGTTCTTCCTTCGTAACACCCCCATCATTCTGAGAATTTTCACTAAGATGAAAATTAACTAATACAGCGTCTTACAGGATTACAGAGTTTAACAAAAATACAGAAGTGTTCTTAACTACAAAGGTAATACAATTATAGATTCAACTCAGCATCAACTTTAATATGTTGTATCTCAGCATCAAATTCCTGTAGCATCAGTCTCCAGTCCAACAATCACACACCTCCTTTCTTTTCGTCATCCAAAATAAAATACCAAAGGGCTGCGATCCTAGCCCAAGTGCACACTACAAAATGTGAACCAATGCATGTGCAACTATACTGTGGTACATACAGAAGTTTGTGCAAATACCAACCTCTATTTCACTTTCAAACCCAACAGTCAATCTTCCATGGTGTTGTCTTGATTATTCACATGCTCTGTCAAATTCCCTCAAAACAAGATCCTGTCATTCAACGTGGCACCTGGTCAACCTTTGCCCCTTTTCCACTGAACTCTCACATGGTTAGCTTGCTCACCAGTGTGGAATAGGCCTTCACATACTCCTTTCATAGGAGTTATATTATCAACAATGTTTTCCAAACTTAGCCCATTCTCTGAACTTCCACACACTTCTTTATTTTTGAGCAAGTCATTAATTCTATCTTCAGGACCCTTCATTCTATTAGTTTTCAGTTTAACATCCCTCTTTGTCAAAACAACACTTTTGGTTCTGTCTCTCCAAATCACCTCCTTGAATAACATCAGGCAGTTGTTTACCTTTAAATTCCAAAACAAACTGTAATTGATTCACAGGCAGCTTGCTAACAAGTCAGTTTTCCTTCAGCCTGGTTACTGCTTCTAAAACCAATCCAGACTTTAAATTTTCTTTATTCAATTTAGGAACAACACCTTTCCCTTCTCCTTCAATAATATTCAGATCACCAGCTTTCATCTCCTCACTAACATTTAACACACCTTTTAATACAAACAACTGAGAATTCGCACTTTCCGCTGGTACCAAGTTTAACCCTTTCTTCACTAAACCAAGTCCATCTGACCCAAATGGACTGCATTCCTTGTCAACTGAATCAGATACCTCAGACTTTTTCTGAGCTTCAACACAATGTTCAGTATCCTGTGACTCCACAGGTACTTCAACAAACTGAACATAAGCAAACGGGACATCTGCCTCTTCTAGGCTTCCAATACCAGTCTCCTTTTCAAATTGTAACTTCCACTGACCCTCCCAGTTACTCTCTGGGCAACTCCCAGCAGCAGCTAACTCAACCCTGCGGGCTAAAACAACTTCATCTGCTAACCCAGCAGACTCCTTCAAGGTAATGGCATCCTTTTCATCTAGGACTGCCCTTACATCATTATCGGGAACATATTTAAATTTGTCAAATCAAGCCAGATAGATCATCCATGTCCTATCCTGGACCTTCTAGCTGCCACATTTGTTTCTCATCCTTACTCTGTGCCTCTAGAAATTCCCTGTTGGCTAAGGGTAAATCTACCTCCTCTCATTTACCTTCTTTTACCTCCCTATTCCCCGCTTTAACATCCCCTCTCCCCTCTTGGTACAGGGTCGGCAAAAACGTCTCAGCAAAATAAACAGTGGTCTCATTTAAACTGTATTCTTTCTCAGCCGCCTTTCTCGACATGCTGGGAGTGATTGCGCATGCGGGAGAGATCTTAGAATTTAGGGGCGGGTCCTCAGCACTCACAGGCTTGCCTGTCAGCTTCACTGCTGAACACACGTCACCACCTGTTAAATCATTACAAGAAGTACGTCCACGCCGTCTCTCGGTAATTCTGCCCGCACTACTACTTCAACAGGTCCAGATACCAGGTCACATTGTAAAATGATCCCGTGCAAAGGTACAGCTTCTGTCCCTTTTCCTATACCTCTTAATACTACCTCTCCAGTTTCAGGACCGAAATCTAGCACCTTACTTAGGATCAATGACTGGTCAGCCCCAGTATCCCTCCAGATTCTCACTGGAACTGGGGTATCTCCTTCTTTCACAGACACCGTCCCTTCCGAAATAAATTTCTGACGGCCCTCTCGTACTCTATCTACATTTGCCTTCCTCGTTGATCTGCTGACCGACTCAATGCATCCTGTAGGGATTGCCGTTTTCCCTTTTCCTGTCTCCTTTTTCGGAGCAAAGCATTTAGATGCAATATGACCAACCTTTCCACAATTAAAAAAGGTCAAGCCAGGAACCCTCCTGCCAGCTTGCTTGTCCTCCTCCTTATCTTTACCACTAGCTCCCAGCTTATTCTCTACCTTAGCCCGTGGACTTTCTCTACCGTCTCCACTGCCTTTCAGGTAACTCTTATTTGGGGGAAACTTTGTCTTTTGGCTTAGGGCATATTCATCTGCTAACCTGGCAAATTCCGTTATAGACTTATTCGACTTCTCGTTCAGATACGTCCGGATATTATCCGAAACACAACCTTTAAATTCTTCAATCAGAATTAACTCTCTTAAACGATAGAAATCCTCCTCCACCCTTTCTGCAGCGCACCAACTATCCAAGAGCTCACCGTTCTCATAGGCAAACTCTGTATACGTCTGATTCCACAGTATCTTTAAATCTCTGAACTTTTGTCTATACGCTTCAGCTACCAACTCGTAGGCCCGAAGGATAGACTGTTTTACTTCCTCATAATCCTCAGACTCTTCCATGGACAATGCCACATATGCCTGTTGAGCCTTTCCTTTTAATACACTTTGTAACAACGCCACCCACTGATCTCTGGGCCACTTCTGATTCACGGCCACCTTTTCAAAATGCAAGAAGTAACTATCAACGTCCGACTTCTCGAACGGAGTTACTAACCTAAACACCCTACTAACATTAAAGTTCTCCGCTCGGTCTGCACCGCTACCGACATGTTGCCATCACTCCCTCTCGAACTGCCGTTGTTTCTCTTCCTCCTCTATCCTCCTTTCAGCTTCCTCTTTCCTCCTTTCAGCTTTCCTTCCTTCCTCCTCTGCTTCCAGCTGCCTCATCTGAAGTAAAAGCTGCCTCTGCTTTTCCTTCTCAACCAACTCAGCACATTCTTTCTCCCTTTTCGCCTCCAACTCCTTTAGCAGGATCTCATACTCCCTTTTCCTCCTCTCCATCTCCAACCTTATTTTTTCCATCTCTAACTGAGCCCCCCCCCCCCCCCCATCAACTGGTTTCTTCTCAGGGAACAGGTTCAATGCATCAGACATGAACACAGCCTTAGATATATAATTCTGGGCAATGGCCCTCTTTATCTCCCACTTTCTTATCGACGATTTCACCGCCGAGAGATTTAATCGTCTCGCAACACTCTCCAAATCAACCTTCCTGGCATTCTCCAATGTCCCCAAAGTCGGGTTCTTTATAAATTTGTCTATTTCCATCTCTTCTGGTTTCCCGTCTGGTTACCTACGCAACCAGATCAGATAACGGACATATACCCAGATTCACTGGCTCCCTATTTGTTAAATGAATCCCGGACGAGCCCCCAATTTGTTACGTGCCCCTTAACTGGGTGTCTAACCAGCAGAGAAGGAAGTATCCGTTGGAGTCTGCTGGTACTATTTTCAAATAATGTTTATTAACAAAACTCACAAATCAATATCAATAATGCAGATATATTGATAATACACGTTAGCAAAACTAAACCTAAAAGTGTGGGTATAATAATAATCAATAATAAACAAGCTCTATCAATGTCTAGTGGATAATGAATTGTCATATGTCACTATAAGGTTCAGTTCAGTTCACACATGCCGAGGTAGATGTTGGTCGTTGTGTTGTAATTGTTGGAGAGAGCGAAAGAGAGAGAGAGAGAGAGAGAGAGAGCAAGATGTAACAACTACAGGCAGGCAATCCTTCCTTTTCGTTCTTGATCCGTCGATGTGTTGTGGCCATTCAGGTATGACCCCTCTGTCCTTCAGCTAGACCGTTCTCCTGTGGTGGACTCGTCACTCTGGCATGAGTGGGCACACACACAAGCCCCCACCGGCCCTGCTATAAAGCTGTGGGTTAAACTGACCGATCCTTTGTTCGGTCTCCGATGCCCCACACCTTCACGTGGGTTCCAACACTCAAGCAGCGCTCAATAGTTTTTCTCCTGGTGTGTCTGAAGGGTTTCTCCCCAGACCTCACTTTTATCCTTACTCACGTGGTCTCAGTTGTCCATCAATTTTGAATAGCTGTGTCCATCAAACCAGCCCACTGCGGCAGTCCACTGAGGAATTTTAATGAACAGGATGGTACAAGGTGAACAACCCTCTCAGAACCCATAAGTTTTTCAGAAGTCATAATATGGTAGATCAACAAGTTCACTCCCCTGCTTTATCTCTCTTATCTCTAGCAGATGTTCCAATTTTAGCATGTTTTCTCTTACATCTCTCTCTCATTAGCAGGATAGCAACAGTAACGGTTTGTGATTCTCCAAGGGGGGGGGCTCAGGGCAACTCTGCACCCTTCTGCCCATCAGAGCTGTTCATTCTTCGTAACTCTGGCGTCCACTTCTGACATGCGGAGTGTGTTTATAGTCCATCCGCACCGAGTATAGGACGGGTATATTCCAGTATGAAGAAATGACAAGATTGGCAGCGTCAGAGAACCTAAAATATCGTGAGAAGTGATGAATTTAGTCAATCAGGAAAAGGAAAAGTCTGTAAAGCTCAGGAAGGTCGAATCAAGCAGAGCCGTCGAGAATATGTGTGAGGTCCTTAATGAGTAACTCACATCAGTATTTACCAAGGAGAAAGCCAAGGAGGATAGGGAGATCAGTGTGGAGAGTACAAGTATACACAGGCATTTTGAAGTAAGGGAGGAGACAGTGTTGGGTCTCTTGGAGTGCATTAAGGCGTATAAGTCTCCAGGCCCTGATGGGATATACCACACGTTACAGAGAGAGGCAAGTGAAGAGATTGCTGGGGCCTTGATCAATATGCTTGTGACCAGCCGAGCCACAAGCAAAATCCGGGAGAACCTCATATTGATCCGTCATTCAAGACGTGATCCAGGGAATAATCCTGATGAACATTGAAACTGCCGAGATACAGTCGGCTATGAACCAAGTGCTGATCAATGGGACCAGTGTAGACAGTGAGTGGATGGTCAGAACAGGTAAGGCCGGCCAAAGGCTGTTCCCGTGCTGTGTGACCCTCCACTCCGAACACGCTGAATTAAAGATGGTGGCACCACAAGGCATTGATTTCAAAACTTCACACCCCTCTCCAATTTGAAATAAACCATACTGAACCCCTTTGTCACCACTGCAAATATCTGTTTCTGCCAAGGTAATATACAGTTCGGACACTTCAGCTAAACAACTGGCAATTGATGAAGTTCCTGTGTCTACTTCGATTAATGTTGCTTCCTTACAGCAAAACTAACCCTCTCGCTGGGTCAGAATCAGTGATTAAACCTGTCCCAAACACTATGATTTCACCTGCACATTACTTGCAAATTGTAACTTGAACCATTTCACTGAAGGTCTGATGGAGACACAACCCCTGCCCTCAACACATGTGATCACATCTCCCCTGCTTCTGTCATTTCCAATTCCCTCAGATGGTTTTCCGATTCACCCTGAAGGTTATGGTACATTCAACTCGTTCTCAGAGCTGACAAACCGTGTCTTCCCACTGCCTCTTCCACCTCTTTCATCCACCTCCAGGGAAGCTGCATTTCCGTAAGACCATAAGACCTCCTTCCAATCGGGCAGTGATTTATCAATGCTGGAATCTTTCCTGTAATACCATGGGCTCCTAGCTTGTTAAGCAGCCTCAAGTGTGGCTTCTTGTCACAGGCCTTTCGACAAATCCAATACCCAACATCAACGTAGTCACCTCTCTCTGTCCTACTTGTTCTTTCTTCAAATAAAAATAGCCGAACATCCTGCTACTAATTCAATAAGCCAGCAACAACCTCCGACAAATAAGAGACCCCGTGAATTTAATGTTTCGAGTTTTTCCATCGTTCACTGATTGAAAACGATTGATGTATGTGCAAAGTAAATGCGATGTCAGGCAAATTCAGCAGCGGGAAATGGTCTCAAATGCAAATGATGGCGCTGCGATCCTGCAATTTGCTTCCAGTAAGTGGTAAATACACTGAAGGAGAAGGGCATCCATATCTCGCTGTCAACTTTGACCGGTTGTTATCTCTGGGAGACGCAATCTCACCACAGTCTCTCCCCATTGCTCATTACCCGAAGTTTACAACTCCGGACAACTGTTAAAGATGGCTTTTAAATTGGCCAACTTAAAATCAGTGCAAGCCCAGGCTAAGGGGGCACAATTAAATCTGTAGAAATGGGAATGTCCGCTGATCAAAAGAGAACATTATTCCAAATGCATAATATTTCATCAGAGTTGAGAGCGCCCTTGCTTCTGCTCACTCTGTGCAATAAACCCACAGCGATCTTTGCCCTGAGCTATCGCTGGAGTTTATAATCTGACAATAAACTGGTCCCAAGTTGAGCAATAAATCAAAGCGACGGCACCAGCCGAACGGAACCAGGATGCGGGTTATGATTCCTCTCTGGAGGTGGTAAAATGTCGCGCACTGAAGTATTAATTCTAGTTCGGACCACAGGTTTGAAAGACTCATTCAAGCAAGGTGAGTCTTTGTGTGGTTTAACACAAGCGTTGTGGAACAGGGTGTGACGTTACATGCTGAATAGACTGAAGTTCAGGTTTATGAGCGTGTTATCAACTGAACATTGCTCAGGGTGTGTTCACTTACTGTTAGGGACATAAAATTCAGATACTCGGATTCACTGAAACCAGACCTAGGAGTCCTGCATCAGGTAGGAACATGAACTGTTTTCGGGAATGTTATGGTGTTTTAATAATCCTACTTGTAACGGCAGTACTTCTAATATTTCTACCATATCGATATTACCATTGAAATCGCGCGGCTTTACGGATCTGCGAGCTCGATTATTCTGCATGTGTTTTTTCAGCGAAGACGAGGTAGATCTGACGGTGATACTTATATTAACAAATAATGTGATAATTCTTACTGGCCGTAGACCAAAATAGCAAATTCTACACTCAATGGGCGCTTTACTATGTACCTACTGTACCTAATAATGTGGCCACTGAGTGCATGTCCGGGAGCATCTGCTGCTGTTACCAGGCCGCTTCAATGCTGACCTCTACTCTGTGTTCGCTGGAACTCGATAAATACGGGAAGTTGATTGTATTCGCTGTCATTTAGATGAATGTGAGGAGATTTTATCCGCTGGTGGTTTCATAAATGAATTAAGCTGATGCTGGAGACATCGAACATCACCTGGATTCCGAACAGGAATGTGGGGAACATGTTTGCTGCTCTAAGGGGAAACTGTTTTTTATCCACTGAGGTGGAACTAGTGTCTCTTTTCCTCAAAGGGAAAGAGAAGAAGAGTTTTCTGTCAATGTGGTTCATTCGGCAGTGCACAGATCCTTGACAGGCAACGGAGTGAAGTGTTGCAGCCGGTCGCAGGGACGTGTCACTGAGATCACGGTCCAGTGTGATCATAGAGAATGGCGGAACAGGACTGAGGGGACGAATGTCCTGTTACTACATCAATAGACCAGAAGCACATTCTGACAAATAAGAGACCCCGTGTATTTAACATTTGATGTTTTTCCTTCGATCTCAGACGAGGAACGGTAGATGTATTTGTAAAATAAGTGCAATGACTGCCAAGTTGGCCAGCGGGATATGATCATAATTTCATATGATTCTACTTTGCCATGGTAACTTGTTTCCAGTAAGCGAGCAATAAACTGAAGGGGAATGGCATTCCTATCTCGCTGTTGACTTTGACCGGTTGTTTTCTCTGGGAGATGGTTATCTCGGTACAGTTGCTCCACAATCGGCCCATTATTGTAATGGACCAACTGCGGACCTCTGTTAAAACTGGTTCTTTCTGAACAGGCTGACCTTCAAGTCAGCTCCAGGCAGCTGGGGCAGACTTAGGGAATGCCCAGTGTTCAAAAGGAAATATATATATATATAAATGACTCCAAATGCATAATATTTTACAATCGCCCTTCCTTCTGCTCTCTCTGTGCAATAAACCCAGAGCGACCTTTGTCCTGAGCTGTACCTGGAGTTTATAATCCGGCAATAAACTGCTCCCAAGGCGAACAATAAATCAAAGGGACGACACCAACAGAACCGAACCAGGATACGGGTAGTGCTCCCTCCCTGGAGCAGGTCAAATTTTCGAGAGGAAGGTAATCATAGCATCGGGCAGCGAATTCGCACTTTTGGCTCGAACCACATGTTAGAAACGCGTTTTTGCGTTTTTCACGGCAAGCGTTGTGGAGCGAGGTGCGGTGTTACGTGCTGAATAGACTGAAGTTCAGGTTTATGAGCGTGTTATCAACTGAACATTGCTCAGGGTGTGTTCACTTACTGTTCGAGCCAATAAAATTCAGATGCTCGGATTCACTTAAACCAGACTCAGGAGTCCAGCACCAGGTAAGAACAGAGACTGTACTGGGCTGTGTTATGGTGTTTCAATAAGCCCACTTGTCACGGCAAGTATTTCTAGCTTTTCTACCGTATCAATGCTATCAGTTCCTGTTCCAGCGGAAGCTGAAACAGGTGAAGATAGATGAGGTTATTGTTATGAGGTGGAACTGGTTTCAAAGGAAATGAGAAGCAGGGTTTTGTTTTTTCAATGTTGTAAATTCCACAGGGCACAGGTTCTGGACAGGTAAGGGAGTGAAGTGTTGCAGGCCGTCGCAGGGACGTGTCTCTGAGTTCTTAGTCCAGCTGTGATCATAGAGAATGGCGGAACAGGACTAAGGGAGTGAATGTCCTGTTACTAATTCCACACCCTATGTGGTGTAACTTGTGTGCGTTTGGAATTCTCTTCCTCAAAGGAAACGAGAAGCAGGGATTATTTCCAGCGAGTTTAATTCCACAGAGGAGAGATTGTTGACAGGCAAGGGAGAGAGATTCGTATTAATGAGCTGGTATAGAGTTGTACCTAACAAAGAAGCCATTTAGTGCATTTCCCATTTATGCAAACCCTCACCCATCTCGAATATGAACACGGATGAGGTCTGGGCCTGATTGTTGATGATTTGCATGTTTGTAACAACAGGTTGTCGCTGGCAAGGCAGTGGACAAAACACTGTTATAAGGTAGGGATAATCTGGAGAGAGAGACCCGTCACTGTTCCCTCTAATCTGCGCGTCTGCATAACCAAAATGCTCCCACGAACGGAGCCTTTGTTGCAGCGCAGATGGAATTAAACACTGTCGTATAAATGTTTATGAAACTTGAACGTTTTTCTTTGTTGCGCTGCATTTTTATCCTGTCGTTTAATTAGTAATTAAAATTAAAAGAATTGTTTTTCTCTTGTCTGTCTTCATCCTAAAATATTCATAGATGCATTTTACAAAAGTGGACACATCAACGATGTTGCGCTTTTTTCAGGCTGTGTGAAAATTCCCGGCTCAGAGCAATGGTTGATCCACGCAGCGGCAAAAATAGTAATTAGAGGGAACATTGGGGACGAAGCACGTTGCATTCTATACATATTAATCACGATTGAATATGGTACATTATCGTGCTTCCTGTTATAGAGGCGATGTTATAAGTCAATAGAGTGGACAAAACAGTTTCACCGGGAGCCTCTCTGCTATCCAGGAAATAGTAATGAATAACGCAAGAAAAATTAATAATAATTTCGCCTTGTCCGTGGGAGCGTACAGTGAGGCAATGATGCTCAGGTGCATAACAATATAGAACTAATTCTGAGCAGCGAATAACTAGACGGTCCATTTACTATAAATTCAAGAGCTTTTCGTTTTCGTTTCTCTAAAGATTCACTATTAATGCCCCGGTAATCACTTTTACTACCTTTTCAGAACACTGTGTGCAGTACCACCCCCTTTATAGGTATGAGCCAGGATGAGATCTGGGCCAAATTGCGCAATTAGGTGTTCAGCATATCACGCATCATCCTGGATAATCCCAGTTCTGACAGTGGGTCTTCCACAGTGTCTTTTTCCACAGATGCAATCTGCTGTACCGAGTTTCCAGCAATTTATAAGAGGACGTAGGAATATGGCATTGGGGCGAAAAAAAAATCAACCATGATTGAATGATGGAGGAGACTCGATGGACTGAATCACTTCATTCTGCTCTGATATCTTATCATGACTGAATGATGAGTCCTTCTTATCCCGTAACAGGATTTGTGACTTGTGAGGGACAATTACAAATTTGTTCCATGCGATTATTTTATTTGTCTTCAGCGTTTAAATAGCAGAGAGATTCGCTTTTGAAAAAAATGAGCAGAAATATTTTTTTCTCCTTTGTATTGTTAATGTGCTTCATTATCTCTCTGGTTAAAGTTAGACCTGCGGTGAGAGATTTATTGGAAGAACAGCCCACAGCTGGAAAGAAGCCACGACTGAGAACGAGGGAACAGCGACAAGTGAACCAGCCAGAGGACTGAGAGTACCAACTGAAGAGAAACCTCTGACTCAGAGTTTCCATTGATTCAGTCAGGAGAAAGTTTGGTGAGTCTCATTCACTCGAACACTGGTCCTGTAAACATTACAGACCTTTACAAAGGAAGGTAAAAGTAGGTGGAATGCCTCTGTCAGAACAAGTTGCAATCACTCCAGGTCCAGTAATGTGCTTTCAGAAGCCCAGCTCTTTACAGTCACTCACATTCTCTGAGTGTTTGCTCATTTGAAGGTGCTGCATCATCTGAAGAAGCTTTTGGTTAGTTCTGATGTTTCCTTGTTACGTTATAATCAGCTTAAAATGCGTTGACAATTTCCTCCCTTTATAAGAAGCCCCAACTGTGTCATGTTGTAGTGATTGTAGAAATGTGGAATTACCATGAACTGCAGCAACATGCCCTTGATCCCATTGGCTATTGCAATCTGCAGTGATATACTTACCCTCGAATATATCGTCGCGTCGGCCTCTGCAGAGAACAGACCATATATAAAGCAAAATATCCCAACACTGCATTTTATTCAGCCCTAACTAGCACATGACAACCCATAATTTACATTGACATACCTTGGCCTCATCAAGTACTTTTCTGCTAATTACATTGTCAGAACCTGTGAACAGAGTTGGAAATTCAAAGTTATGTTCCCATGGATGTTGTGCATGGGACTTCAGCAAAGCCTTTGACAAAGTGTCACATGGCAGCTTGGTCTCGTTGAACAGGTCCCATGATGTCCGGAGAGAGCAAATTGGATTTATTCAAAATTAGCTTCAAGGTAGCAAGCAAAAAGTGCTGGGTGAAGGTTTCTCCTCGCAATGGAGGCGAGTAATTAGCGGTGTGCGGTGGGGCTACAAGTTGGGACCTTTGATATTCGTTATTTTATAGCAATGATTTGGATGCGGTTGCACAAGGATTACTTGAGAGGTAATTTCGCAGAATGCACAACATTAGCAGTTGCTGTTCAAAGAGAAGATTATCGTAGTATCTAGGGGATCTAAATGGACAGGGGCTGGTAAAGAGATTGCAAACCCAATCTGATCAGCAGCGGATTCATGCAGATGCTGGGGATCATGTGGAGGGAACAGCCAGAGGAAGTGGATGAGGCAGGTGCAGTTCCATAATTCAAAAAGCAGTTGGGGTGTGTAGATGGAGTGAAGAGGCCAGGAGGGAGATGGCGCCATCACAGGAAATTGTGACCATCTCAGTGGGCACTGTGGTTGGCATTGTCTCGTTGGGCCGAACGCTCTGAATTTGGACTTTATTGCTCTGTGACTGTGTCAGCAGATGCGCCAGGTATCAGTGGACAGATATGTTGTGGAAGTGGTTAGTAACAAGGAAGGTTTGGTCCCAATGCCAAATACTACAGGGGATGGAAATACTGTCATATTTGCAAAGTAGTCGTACTCTCTGACTCACAGTCTGCTTGTTGTGAAATTTAGAGAATCACCACCAGGTGGAGCTGTCCTGCAGAGCGACCGAAGTGTGAACAAGACGACGACAATCAACAATCGTCAGTCAGAATCAGAATGGACGAAGGTATGATCACAGGGATCTTTGAATTAAACTTTTATCACGTTTGTACACAATAGTTCAGATGGAAAAAAAAAACTGACAGAGGTGTTAACAGTACATAGAAAGCAGTGTCATTTATCCCACTGGTAAAGCGGCCTTGAGTAATTGATCAACCCAACAGTTCCAGCGCAGGGACCTGACACCAGTAATGATCGAATCACTCCGCTCATCATACAAAGCTTCAGCTGAGTGAAAGGAGCAGGGACTCCTGAATCAGGTGGTCGTGAGTGAAACACAGACAGGAATGTGACAGCGATCTTGTGGTTTATGTAAATGTTCAGGGTCAGGGTCCATTTCACCTCCAGACAGGCCTTGATATGTAAGACATCTTCAACTTTCATTTATAAAATTCAGAAGCAGATGATAGGAACATTTCCGGGATTTCCGAGATTCTATGATAACACAGCATTTCAGGTTTTGGAAGGAAAGCTACCAACTCCGCCTTGGTTTTTCTTGCCTGCTACGCAAAGGAGGAGGGGTGTCACCGAAATCTGTTTTCTGTAGCGGAGCGGAGATCATTGCCGGTGCTGGGAATGGCTGAGGATCAGGAGGCAGCTCATTGTAGATACATTTGTGATCTGCTTCGGAGTTTTAACACCCCAGTGAATGTCTGGGCTGTGGAGAAATGGTAAACCTGAGTTTCTAAGTATTTCCCTCTTGATGCGATCTTCTACCTGAGTTTAAATTCCCAGGATCTTGGCTAGGAAATCCGGCATAACCAATGACCAAATGTCTCTGTGACCTGCAGACATTGTGATTGTGCTCAAATCTGTGATTCCAGCTGGAATAAAAACGATGCTCCAGCCTGGAAACGGGTCCTTCGGCCCATATAATTCATGCTGATCTAAATTTCCCATTTTCCTGCAGTTTGCCGAAACTTCCCTCGTAAACTTCCACTCCCCTTTTTCCTGCCCACTTGCTCTCCATTTTGTAATTTTATTTGTGATTGTGGCCTCTTCCGGATGAATGTAATTGATACCCATCAGCTACCACGTGAAAAAGTGCCCCTTTGGTCCCTTTAACTCTCTGTCCTCGAGTCTCAGACTCCCCTACGCGGGGAAAAAGACTGTGACCATCTACCCTATCTGCACCCCTTATTACTGTATGTGTGTGTGTGTGTGTAAGATCACCCTTCAAGCTCCTGAGCTCCAGGGCAAGCTGTCCCAGCCCAACCATATGACACAAAAAACAACACCCTAGCCCAGTACTTTCCACTTCACACTTTCCAGCTTCATCACCTCCATCCTATAGATTAGCAACTGCAACTACACACAAAGCTCTATAACCAAGACTTTGCCAATGACATGCCTAGTTGTTACATGATGATCAGCAGGTAGGGGAGAAGATGGCAACCAGGGGAGAGGACAGCATAGATCGCAAGGGAATGTTCAGCCTGCGACCCGGGGACAGGACAACGTGTATCTCAAGGGAATGGTCAGTCAGTGACCAAGGGGACTCCAGTCCCCTTGTCCAGTCTCCAGCTCCTCGTGTGACAAAGCAACTGGAGAATGTGTGATCCAGCAGACTGGACCATGTGTAATCCTGTTGCTGGTCTTTGTGTGACACAGACTACTGGACAGTTAGTGACCGAGGGAGATTTTAGCTTGTGGAAGATAACCACAGTGATATTTCCCAGTATCACCGGACATCGGTGCATTATGATCCCGTGGTCATCCGTGTGTTCAACTGCTGTGATTAGTATTACTGTGCCGATCGTGCTATTTTACTGGGAGTAAATGTGTCCGGTCACCGGCTTATCGGGATGATCACCTGACAAGATGTACGGTTCACATTCGGGGAAATGTGTGCGCCAGGATGGAGAGAGTAACTCCGGGAAGCGAATATTACCAACAGTCCCAACTTTTATGCCCATCCAAATTTAAATATGTGAATGGGTCGTATGGGGGATAGACTGGCTTATATTAAATTTGGTCCTTCTATTACGTAATGCCTGGAACATTGTTGGGTGGGCTTTAAGGCAAGTGTTAGATTCAAGTCAAGTCAAGTCACTTTTATATTGCCATTTCAACCATAACTGCTGATACAGTACATAGTGAAAATGAGTCGTTTTTCAGGACCATGGTGTTAGATGACATATTACACAAACTAGACTGAACTACGTAAAAAAAACACACCAGAGGAAAAGAAAAAAAAACACACAACAACTACACTAAACTACACACCTATCTAGGACTGCATAAAGTGCACAAAACAGTGCAGACATTACAATAAATTATATACGTGACAATAGGGCAGTAAGGTGTCATGCCAGGCTCTGGGTATTGAGGAGTCTGATAGCTTGGGGGAAGCAACTGTTATTTGGTCTGGCCGTGAGACGCCCAATGCTTCGGTGCATTTTCTCAGATGGCAGGAGGGAGAAGAGATTGTATGAGGGGTGCATGGATCCTTTATAATGCTGCTGGCTTTACGGATGCAGCGTGTGGTGTAAATGTCCGTAATGGTGGGAAGAGAGACCCTGATGATTTTCTCAGCTGTCCTCACTATACGCTGCAGGGTCTTGCGATCGGAGACGGTGCAATTTCCGAACCAGGCAGTGGTGCAGCTGCTCAGGATGCTCTCAATACAACCCCTGTAGAATGTGATGAAGATGGGGTGTGTGTAGGAGATGGACTTTCCTCAGCCTTCGCAGAAAGTAGAGACGCTGCTGGGCTTTCTTTGCTATGGAGCTGGTGTTGAGGGACCAGGTGAGATTCTCCGCCAGGTGAACACCAAGACATTTGTTGCTCTTACTGAGGAGCCGCCGATGTTCAGCGGGGAGTGGTCGCTCCGTGCCCTCCTGAAGTCAACAACCATCTCTTTTGTTTTGTTCACATTGAGAGACAGTTTGCTGGCTCTGCACCAGTCCGTTAGCTGCTGCACCTCCTCTCTGTAAGCTGACTCGTCGTTCTTGCTGTGTGTTGCAGCACAGTCGTGGGTCAGCAGAGTGAACAGCAGTGGTCTGTGCACACAGCCGTTGGGGGAATCCGTGCTCAGTGTGATGGTGTTGGAGATGGAGAATTAATTCAGTTTTGTATCTGTTGGCAGGTTCAAGACATGTTTTTTGTTTTTTTGAGTTGGGTGAGAGCGGTGGAGACGAGGGGTATCTGAGTTCAAGCCTACATTTTCCTTTTTATATTCACAGAGCCAGAGTTTACAATCTCCGACCTCCTGGCACAGGGGGAGGAATATCGACTGTACCAACTGACAAAGTTCTACAGGGACAGACTCATACAAGCAATTGAAGAAAAGGTTGAGAGACTGGGTTGGATGTTGACAAAGGAGGGACATTTCAGTAGAGACGAAAATGAGGTGAGTGTAGTTCGTGTATTGTCACTGATCTGCTGGTATCAGAGGGAATAGTGATCAACATTAATCTCCTGCATGTTTTAGGAGATCAACCTGGGAATGGAGACTTTGATCTCTGACTTGTCTCTCGCAGATCTGGTTTCAGTTTTTAAGGTGGGGAGCACTGGGAACTGCAGGTTTAGCATCACCTTTTCCTGTATCACCTGCTGTATTTATCAGTGTGAGGTAAGAGCAGTGGCTGCATATCTGGACTTCCAAAAGGCATTCGGTCTGAAACTAATTTCAGATCTTGGCTGAAACGTCGGGTAGCTTCACCTCATCTCATTAATCCAGGATGAGCATTAAACTGTCAATTGGGCCAACCGGCTTCACTGTGGTACCTGAGGGAGGGAAACCAGCTAACCACAGCTTGTCTTGGCTCCGTGAGTTCCCAAACAATGTGTGGCTGACTTGTCATAGTCACAGCAAAGTACAGTACAGAAACAGGCCTTTTGGCCCATCTATTCCATGCCAGACTACAGAATCTACTAATTCCCATTGACCTGCACCGGGCCATGGCGCTCTATACGCTCATTTCGCAAGCATCAATTCAGAATTCTCTTAACCACTTGCACTACTTGCCCTGCTAGCTAGTTTTGCAATCTCATCACCCTCTAAGTAAACCGGTTTCACCTTTGTACCCTTTGAACTTTTCACTTTTCAACGTTTTAGTGATAACCTCTTGTTGTAGTACCTCTTTTCCTCAGTACAAAATGCCTGCTTGCATTTATCCCACCTATATGCCAATGTAATTGTGTACACTTCTATCAAATCTCTGCTCAATTTTTCATGTTCCAACGAATAAAGTCCTAATCAGTTCACTCTTTTCTTATAATTTAGGTCTTCCAGTCCAGGTAACATCCTTGTAATGTTTTTTTTTCTGTACACTTTCAAACTTATTTCCATCTGATCTGCAGGTAGGTGTGCAGAACTGCACATAATATCCAAATGAGGCCTCTCCAACGTCTTATACAACATCATATCGTACACGATATTTTCATTTACCAAGGTTAATGCGCTAACAAACTTTCTTTCAGAGCCTAGCAACATTTGCTGCCACTTTCAATGACTTATGTACCTGTATTCCCGATCACTTTGTTCTACCAGTCTCTCTGTAAGATCTACCCTGATCGGTCCATCCAAAGTGCAACATCTTGCACCTGTCTGCATTAAATTGCATCGGCCTCTTTTAAGTCCATTCTCCAGTTGGTCCAGATCTCACTGCAAGCTCGTGTAATCTTCCTCTTTGTCCACTGCACCTTCCCAATGTTGGAGTCATCAGCAAATGTGCTGATGCTCTTAACCGTAATTTCATCCAGATCATTGATATAGATGACAAACAACAACAGGCACAGCACCGATCCCCGTGACACTGCACGAGATACAGGCACCGAACAGAAATGCAGCAGTCTATAGTGACACTCCGGATTATTTCCAAAAAGTTAGTGTCTAATCCAGTTTACTACTTTATCTTGAATGCTAAGCAACTGAATCTTCTAGACCGACCTCCTATACGGGACCTTGTCAAATACCGTGCTGAAGTCCATGTAGACAATATCCACAACCTTGCCTTCATCCGTTTTCCTGGTAACTTCCTCGAAAAACTCTGAGATTGATTGGATGTGAAAGATCACGCACAAAGCTGATATCTTACGACCACAAATATCAATAGTATGATTTAAAAGAGCAGAAGAAAGCACAAAACATAAAATAAATCTGGTGACTTGCTGATATCCCATGATCCCAAAAAATCAACAGGTTGTCCTGAAAGGGAAGAAGATCAATAGGATTTCCTGAAAGGGAAGGGGTAAACAAAAAAAACTGCTAACTTGCTGAATATCTGACTAATGAGAGACAGGGACACACCATTTCAGGTCACTCTACTTGGAGCTCACAAACAGTGATTGTCTTGTCCTAGATCTGACCTATTCAGCCATGAGTGGTATTAGAAAATCAAGTGTGTTACACCCGTGAGTAACTCTGTTCTCGTTGGGATTCATTGGCTCTGTCTGTAATGAATCACACAGGTATTATCCAAAGGCAAGAGATAATGTGTAAATATGATGCTGATCTATAAATTCATCATCTGGAGACGTCTGCTTTACTGGTTAAATTTCTTTCACAACTGTAACTCCTCAGACCTGGTAGCAGTGAAACTGAAGGATTATTTTACAGTGCAGTGGGCCATCAGGGAAGTATGCTGATTTATTTCAGTACAGCACAGTACAGGCCCTTCGGCCCACAATGTTGTGCTTACCCTTAAACGCTGCCTCTCTTATTTCTCAGAGCAATATCCTAAGCCCATCCATAGTCAGTTACCTTAATCCTATCATAGGTTTATGTTGCTTGAAGACTATTCAATGTTTAATTCATAATTCCTCAGTTAATCAGGAAACCCATGCCTGCATTTAGGAAGTTATTACCATTTTACGGTATGAGTGCCAGGCAGTAACCATCTCCATTATAAGATAGCCGCACTGACATTTCTTAATCTTCTTTTGTCTTTATACATCATGAGACCATATGGCATCAGAGCACAATTGGCCATTAGGCCCATCGATTCTGCTCCCCCATTACATCATGTCATTTACTATCCCTCTCAACCCCATTCTCCTGCCTTCCCCCAGTGAACTTTGCTCACCTGACCTGTCAAGAAGATACCGACCTCTGTTCTAAATATACTCAAAGACCTGGTCTCCACAGCTGTCAGTTCCAATGGATTCTGCAGATTCACTATTCCTAGGCTAAATAATATCCTCATTTCTGTTCCAAATGGACGTCCCTCTACTCTGAGGCTGTTCCGTCTGGTTCTAGACTCCCCCACTTAGAAACATCATCTCCACATCCTCTCAATGTCTTCCGATATTCCACAGGTAACAATTAGATTCCCCCTCATCCTCTCACACTCTGACTATTACCGGTGCATCCAGGATCAATTCCCTTCAAAATCTGGTTTAATATCACAGGTTCTGTTCGTTTAGATTCCTCTCTGGATTTTTCACAATGCCATCACATATTTTCTCCGATCAGGGGATCAAAATATGCGAGTGCGGTCTGGCCAGTGCTTGTTCTTATATTCTGATCCTCTCTAAGTGAATGCTAACATTGTATTTGCCTTTTCGAACACCGACACAAACTGCACAGAATCATGCACCAGGTCTCCAGAGACTCTTTACAAATCCAATTTCTGAATTTTCTCCCAGATTCAAAAATAGTCTACGTCTTCATTATTTCTGCTAAAGTATATGGCCATGTACCTCACTATACTACATTCCAATTGCCACTGATGTGTCCATTTATTCTTAGATCCATGTCCTGCCGCGAAATCCCTGCTTTCTCGAAACTTCCCCTCCTACCCATATCTTCGTAACGCCCACAGTAATGGCCATAAAGCCTACAAATCATTGACATAACGGAAAAAGAAACTGTCCCAAAACCAACCACTGCAGAACACCACTGGTCACCAACATTCGACCAGAAAAAGCCCTATTTGTTCCCATTCTGTGCTTCCTGGCAGTCAGACAAATCTTGCCCTCACCTTTGCCTTTGTGCTGCTTTGACTACCTCGTCAGCCACGGTTGATCATCCTCCCTTTAGAATAATTCTTCATCTTTGTGATCATTTGTCCTCCGAGAAACTTCAGCCATTCCTGCTCTGCCATTGTCCCTGTTAGTGTCACTTCCGAATTTATTATTGCCCAGCTCCTCTCTCATGCAGAGGCAATTCCTTTATTCTCGTGTCGCACTGATACCTCTAACTTTACTTTCTCCCTTTCAACCTGCTGGCTGAGTTTTGCTATTTTATGATCACTGCCTCTTCAGGGTTTATTCAGCTGAAGCTTCCTAATCAAATCTGGTTCAATTCACAACACAGAATCCAGATCCGCCTTTCCTGTAGTGGGCTCAATCATAGGTTTCTCTCAAACGCCATCTCATAGGCATTCTATAAATTCCCTCACTTGGGATTCAGCACCGAACTGATATTCCAAAGCTACCTGCATATTGAAACTCCCCGTGACAATTTTAGCATTGACATTTTCCATGTCTCTCCTCTCCCCCGTTGTAATTTGTAGCCCACATCCTGGCTACTGTTAACATGCCTGTATATAATTTCCATCAGGGTCATTGTACCTACGCAGTTTCTTAACATCCTCATCGTCTAATCCGACATCACCTCTTTCTCAGGACTTTTCATTTTTAATGACAGCAGCTTCGACCCAACACTTTCACCTACCTGCGTATCCTTTCGATTAAATATTTATCCTTGGATTTAAGCACCCAACTATAAACTTTTGTCAGCCACGATTCAGTGATGCTCGCCATCCACTTGTTTTTGCTCTCTCTCTCCCCTCTCTCCCGTTCTTGTTGTCACATCTTGTTGATGTAATGCTGCACATTGAGAGATCGAGGAAATTAATCACATTGCATCTACTGCAGGGTGTCAGGAAATCCTTATTCTTACACACTATTGATTTAGAATTTCCTTCAGTTACTGTTTCTCTGTTAATGACTGAACCCAGAGAGGATGAGGCAGCAGCCCAGTGACTGCATCTGTTCTGAAGCTACTGGTGCCATGAACAGATACTTTCCTGCACATTCTCCATGTCTGTCTGTCTGCTCCACAATAAGCCCATTGTTTCCTTTTGTAGAAAGTCACTGAGCTGACAGAGAAGGGAAACCGGGCAGAGAGTTCCAGACTCTTCCTCAGTCTGGTGAATGGCAAAGGCTCCCGGGCCCGGAGGGCGATGTGGGAATCCTTTCTGATGTGGAGGACAGAGTTACCGAAGTTGGACAGAATACTGAGGGAAATACAGGAACTCGGTATGTTAAAACCACGCTCTGAACACAAAGGCACATTGAGATAAACATTTCAGTTATTTTAATTATTTTAGCTCTGTTTCCATGGATTTTTTTTTTCATATTTAAAAAGGTCCTGATCCACAGGAATACATGAACATCGGCCAAGGTTTATCTGAATTACCCACTCAGCTGATAGGTGAGTGATCAAATGCACAGTTCAAACCACATCTCAAGTGTTAGTCTGTGACTTGGCAAAACCTGGGAATCAAAATTCGCCATTAATCATTCGCTGATCTCTGGATTCAAGTAACAACTCAACGAATCTCTCTTTGCAGCCTGAACATTCTATAATATATTTTTCTATTAATCCAGCTGTTGGTTCTGCTGAAGCCTTCACTCCAGGTCCTAACGCTCTGGGAATCCCAACACACCTTAGGCAGACTCCTGATACACTGTATGACCCAGTCCAAGTGACTTTTCTATCTTCAGACCTTTAATCTCTCAAGCCCCTTTTCCTTTGTAATAGCACTACACGCAATTCTGTTCGCTGATGTTCTTTACCTTTTGGAATTCTGCCAGTGACTTGCACAGAGTTTGTCTGGCATTTACTTTTCACCCGTTACTGCAACTACAACAGCAGTTTCTAGTGGTCCGATATCGACCCTCTCCCTTTTTTCACTCTTTATATATCCGGGAAAGAAAAAAATATACTTTGGTGTCCTTTCTTATATTATTGACCATTGGTGCCTGGGGAACAGGCTCCAGCAATCCACCCTATCTCTGCCACTCATAATTCTTTAGACCTCTATCAAGTGCCCTCTCATCCTTCTACGCTCCAAAGAGAAAAGTCCCAGCTCTGCTAACCTTGCTTCACATGACCTGTTCTCCAAACCAGGCGACATCCTGGTAAATCTCCTGTGCACCCTCTCCATAGCTTCCACATCCTTCCTATAATGAGGTGACCGGAATTGAACACAATACTCTAAGTACGGTCTCACCAGAGATTTGTAGATTTGCAACTTGGCCTCTCTACTCTTGAACTCAATCCCCCAATTAATGAAGCCTAACATCCCATAGGAGTTCTTAACTATCCTGTCAACCCGTGCAGCGACCTTAAGAGATGTATGGATTTGAACCCATAGGTCCCTCTGTTCATCCACACTCTTAAGTAACCAAAGATTAAACTTGTAGTCAGCATTCTGGTTTGTACTTCCAAAATGCATCGCCTCACACTTATCCGGATTGAACCCCATCTGCCACTTTTCTGCCCAAATCTACACCCTGTCTATATCCTCTTGTAACCTTCGACAAGGTGACAAGGTATGTACCATGTCATCCACAAATTCACTCACCCATTCTTCCACCTCTACATCCAGGTCATTTAAAAAAATCACAAATAGCAGGGGTCCCAGGACAGATCACTGCGGTACTCCACTAGTCACCGACCTCCAGGCAGAATACTTTCCTTCCACTACGACTCTCTGCTTTCATCCTGTAAGCCAATTATTTATCCAAACAGCCAAGGTTCCACCTATCCCGTGCCTCATGACTTTCTGGATGAGTCTGTCATGAGGGACCTCGTCAAATGCCTTGCTAAAATCCATGTAGACCACATCTACTACCGTACCTTCATCAATTGCTTTTTGTTACCTCTTCAAAAAACTCAATTAGCCTCGTGAGGCACGACCTTCCCATCACAAAGCCATGTTGACTCAGACTGTAAATTTCAGGCAGCCAGAACTCTGTTAAAAAACTACCCACAATTGCTGTAAATTTACCCCATCTGCCCTTAACCAAATGCCCTCTGGTATCAGACACCAGTCATATGTAAAAAAATAACAAACAAAATACAGGCTGTAGACCCAAACCCTTATCTCTCAAACTTGTACACCTCAGTCAGATCTCTATTCTAACTCCAGAATAAACAAACCAGGTTTATCAAACCTCTACTTGTAGCACATGTCACCGAACCCAGGCAACATCCTGATGAACCTGTTCTGCACCCTCTCCAACCCTTCCAAGAGCTGGACGGTCAGAAGTGAACGCAATACTCCAGATGCTCCCTAAAACCATAAGACCTAGTAGCAGAATTAAGCCATTCGGCTCAGTGAATTTGCTCTTCAATTCCTCTCTACCCCATTATCCCTGTAAACGTTGACGCTCTTCCTATTCAGGAACATATCAACCTGCATTTTGAATATATCCAATGAAGTGTCTTCCTCAGCCGTCTATGACAATAACTTCACAGATTCACCACCCGCCAGCCAAGACATTTCTCCCAGTTTGTGTCCCCGGCAGCCAGGACCATTCCCCACAGTTCTCAAGCATGTTAATATTCTGTATGAGAATCCCATGTGGGACTTTGTCAAACACTCTAACAATATACAAGTAGACAATATCCATGTGTAACTTATTCAATCTCCTTTGTCACCTCCTGGAGGAACTCAATCAAGCTGGCAAGGCACAAACCCGACCCAAAGCCTTGCTGCTGAACCCCAAACCACCTCATACATCCTCTCTGTCATACTCCCATGGGGGAGAACATATAAAAGGCTGAAGGTATGTACCACCAGCCTCAACGACAGCTTTATTCTGCATTTATAGGACTACTAAATGGTCACCTACTATGTTATTATTGGCTCTTAATAATAATAAGACAATTTTATATCTAAAATTATAGCATCGTACATCTCGTAACTAATAGCAACTCGGATAACAACTTAGATAACCACAATATATTCACAGGAGAGTAGACAGAATATCATTCGGGTTTGAACAACAGATAACAGATTATCTAATTCTATTTCAAATCCATTTGAAAGCAGAAAACTTTCAGTGTTATATTGTCAATCAAAAAAAAACTGATTCCGTTCTTCGTGTGTTTTAGAGAAGTTCCAAATATATATAAAATTCATACAATACTTGTGAAATTTCTACAACTGATGAAGCATTCGCGGAAAATAATCGTCCTATTAACAACCAGAGAGGAACAACGACCACTATCAAAATAAATGGAGGGATTTTCCAGAACGACTCACTGAGCCCACTATGGTTTTGTCTCGCTTTAAGCCCACTCATAATTTACTGAAACAGATAAAAATCAGGTATCTAATCAGAAAAAAATACGAACTATACCTTGACACAGCTCTACATTGAGGATTTGAAATTATTTGCTCTTGCATCAGTAAAGCTGAAACAAACAATTCAAATAATGGAACTAATTTCCAAATATATAAGCATGAATTTTAGGAAAGTACAGAACAAGAATCATGAAGAAAGGTGCAATAGAGCCGGCAGAATATCAAACAGAGCATCAGGATGTAATGCAACAGAATATGAAATGGATATTTAGGATATCAATAAGCAAAGGAAATAGATAATAGATAAAGGAAAACCTTCCAACAAAATTTACTTCAAGGCTGAAAAAAATCTGCATTTACTGCAAGGCTGAACAAACTTTGAATTTACATCAAGGATCAAGAAAATCTGCCAAACAGAGCTGAACAGTAAAAATATAACAAAGGTAGTAAACACTCACTGTGCCCATACTGATGTATAATTTTGGTAAAATACCCTGGTCTGAAACAGATCTGGAAAATATGCAAAACAATAAGAACTTAAATAGCAATTTCTGGAAAACACCATGTGCACTGGAGTGCACTTGGATTGATATCAGCGAGGACAGTCTGAGGATGATGAATAACAGATCCAAAAAAATGAGACAACAGCCAGATAAAAATTTTCAGGATCAGGGTTAATATCATGGACACATGTAGTGAAAATTGTTTTTCTGCGCCAGCAGCACAATTACGGTAAAGTGTGTGCAGAGACCCTGTATTTATGTATACAATTGTGGAAATAGAATTGTATCAGCGTGACTTAATCAGTCTGATGGCCTGGTGGAAGAAGCTGTCGCGGAGCCTGTTGGTCCCGGATGGTAGCAGCTGAAACAGTTTGTGCTTGGTGAGACTTGGGTCCAGAATGATCCTTCGGGCCCTTTTTACCCCGTCACTGAAATTACCTGAGTAGTAGCAGGTTCACACCCACAGATGCACTGGGCTGTCCGCACCACTCTCTGCAGAGTCCTGCGATTGAGAGAAGTACAGTTCCCATACCAGGCAGTGAGGCAGTCAGTCAGGATGCACAAAATTGTGCCCCTATAGAAAATCGTTAGCATTTAGGGGCCCATCCCAAACGTCCTCAACCATCTCAACCATCTGTTTTTCTGTTTTCCTTTTTTTTTGTTCAGACTAGAGAATATGCCAGGCAGGATGTTGGAATGCTCCTCTAGCAGGATGTGGGAAGTCAGGGAGACCTCCAGTGTCCCTGACAACGATACCTGCAAGAAGTGCATCCAGCTGCAGCTCCTAACAGACCACATTAGGGAACTGGAGCAGGAGCAGGATGACCTCCAGATCATTCGGGAAACTGAACAGTTTATAGAAAGTAGCTTCTGGGGGGTAGTTACATCTAAGGAACAGGGCACAGGTAATTGGGTTACCGTCAGGCGAGTGAAGGGGAAAGGGTAGTTAATGCAGGGTTTTGTGGCCATTCCCCTCCGTTGAAAGAGGTCTTGGAAGAAGGTAGGGATACCCCAATAACCTTCTCTGCTCCCCTAACCACACCCTGCAAGGCTTTTTTGTCGGCAGCACTGCAGCTGGAGTACCAGGTTGTGATGCAAAAGGTCAGCACACTCTCAACCACGCCTCTGGAGAATGTAGTTAAGATGTTAGTGGGGAGTGATGGTTGTTTAAGCTTCCTCAGAACGTGCAATCAGGGGAATGTTCACCTTCACAAATAACTAGAACCAGAACATGAGGATTGGACATTTTCAGGGACATCCATTGCTGTCAATTCCGTGTCTGTGAACAGAATTTTACTTTCTGTCCTAATATCCATGGAAGCATTGAATTTATTCATGTAATCTCAAACACTGAATGCTGAAATACCATTATAAAGTTCTTTGTCAGATAAGCCATTTAACGTTTTGAATATGTTCTCTGTTCCCATGGAAGATGTTCAACAGAAACACAAGGAGACTCTGCGGGCACAAACTGAAACACTGGGAGTGAACACGATCCTGATGACGGAGAAGGTGAAGGTTTTCCAGCTGGCTGATCGATACGCTGAGCTCACGGTCATTTCTACTGTTCGAGATCGGACACTGGTGGAACATGAGCTGCTGGCAAGAGGCAGAGACCATGAGGAATACAGAGAGAAACAACTCCGCAGACAGCTGGAAAAAATCCGTACCGATCAGTTATTCCAAAGCAGCTTTTCCCGGAGTAAATCCAAATCTGGGAGTTCAGCAGCAGTGGCCGGAGTCCCGGGGATCGGGAAAACAACGATGGTACAAAAGATTGTTTATGACTGGGCCATGGGGAAAATATACCAACAGTTCCAGTTTGTCTTCAGTTTCAAATTCCGAGATTTAAACAGTATTGACTGTCGAATAAAGCTGAAGGAACTGATTCTGATTCAGTATCCTTACTTTGGGAATATCCTGAGAGAAGTCTGGAAGAACCCAGAGGGATTACTGTTTATATTCGATGGTTTAGATGAATTCAAACACAAAATCGATTTTGCGGACAGTCGGAGAGATTCAGATCTCAAGCACAAGTGCCCAGATCCCGAGTGGAGGTGTGAAGTGTCTGACATTGTGTACAGTTTAATCCAGGGCAAGATGCTCCCAGGGTGTTCAGTGCTGGTGACCACCCGCCCCACTGCGTTACATTTATTGGAAAAGGCGGATATCAGTGTCCGGGCTGAAATCCTGGGATTTGTTGGTGAGGAAAGGAAGGAATATTTCATCAGACATTTTGAAGATCAGACTGTGGCCGAAACTGTTTTCAATTATGTGAAGGAGAATGAGATCCTGTACACCATGAGCTACAACCCCTCCTACTGCTGGATCCTCGCTCTGGCACTAGGCCCCTTCTTCACACAAAGAGTCAGGGACCCACAGCGAGTTCCCAAGACCATCACCCAACTGTACTCCTACTATATTTACAACATCCTGAAAAACCACGGCCGTGAGATTGAGAGACCCCGTGATGTGTTACTCAGGGTTGGTCAGATGGCCTTCAGAGGAGTGTTGGAGAAGAAGATTGTGTTTACAGATGGAGATTTGGTGAACTACAGTCTGCAGCCTTCCCAGTTCCTGTCCGGGTTCCTGATGGAGCTTTTGGAGAGAGAGGATTCTGCCCAGAGCGTGGTGTACACATTCCCACATCTCACCATTCAAGAGTTTGTAGCTGCAGTCGCACAATTCCTTAATCCACATCCCGGGGGTATCCTGAACTTCCTCACTGAAGCCCACAACACGACCGATGGGCGATTTGAGGTATTTCTCCGTTTTGTTGCTGGTCTCTCCAACCCAATGACAGCTCGGGGCCTGGTGGAGTTTCTGGGTCCATTTCCTCATGAAACAACCTGCCGGGTGATTGACTGGGTGAAGGAGGAGGTTATACGCCGAAGTGGAAACACAGTGAGTGAAGCTGCTAAAAGGAGCCTCCTGAACACATTGCACTACCTGTTTGAGTCTGAGAATCGTGGGCTGGCTCAGGCCGCACTGGGATCTGTGAAATCATTTTCATTCCATGGAATGACATTGAACCCGATTGACTGCACGGTCCTGTCTCATGTCATCGGACTCTGTGATACAATGAAATACCTCAACCTGCAGGACTGCCGCATTCAGTGGGAAGGACTCCAGCGGCTGGGACCCGGGCTGCACAAGTGCCAGGAGTTGAGGTAACTTGATTTATCTCTCACTCGGAACTGTGAAACTGTTCTATTGTGTCATTTCAATGTAAAGAGATTTGGGTTAAACTGTGATAAACCAGATTGTGAAGAATTGTGACAAATGCCCAGGGGATCAGTCAGTAATTCCCCAAGGACAGGAGGGTTCTGTGGTTCCTTGTGAAGGGATGTTGGAGACTTCATCAGATCAGTGAACAACGACCATTGGTTTAATGGTAGTAAATCACAGGAATGGCCGTGTTTCCTGCTGCCTGTGACACGTCCATTGACAATGTTCCTTCTCACTGTTACTGACACCCAGACCGACACTGACTGCAGCAGATGGGTCAAAGATTCACACCCCCTTCCCGGTGAGGGACAAGAGGCCGTCTGCAGACTGTCCCAGTGAGAAGGAAAGAAATACCATTGTGAGATTGCCCTCCCCTGCCCTTTCCTGTTTGTGACTTTGCTCACTACCAGATACACAGAAAGCGAGGCCGCATCTCCTCTGGGTCTCTGTTCAGACCCAACACACGCGTACAAAAATTCCCCTTCCTCCTTTCGGATCTCTCTTCCAATTCCCCTTCCTCCTGTGGGATATCTCTGCCTCATCCCCCTTCCTCCTCTCAGATCTCTTTTCCCCATCCCCCATCCTCCTATGGGTTCTCTCTTCCCCATCCCCCTTCCACCTCTAGGTTCTCTCTTCCCCATCCCCTTCCCTCCAGTGGTATCCCTTCCCATTCCCATTTCATCCTGTGGGATCTATCTTCCACATCCCCCTTTCTTCCTGTCAGATCTCTCTTCCCCATCCCCCTTCCTCCTGAAGGTTCTCTCTTCCCCATTCCCTTCCCTCCAGTGGTATCCCTTCCCATTCCGCTTTCCTCCTGTGGGATCTATCTTCCCCATCCCCTTACCTCCTGTCGGATCTCTCTACCCCATCCCCCTTCCTCCTGTGGGATCTCACTTCCACATCCGCCTTCCGCTTGTGGGATCTCACTTCTCCATCCCCCTTCCTCCTGTGGGATCTCTCTCCCCCATCCCCCTTCCTCCTTTGGGATCTCTCTTCCCATCCCCCTTCTTCCTGTGGCAACTGACCTCCCCATATTCCTTCATAGAATCGTAAAATCATAGAACACTACAGCATAGAAAACAAGCCATTCTGCCCTTCTGCTCTGTGCCAAAACTTTATTCCGCTAGTCCCATTGACCTGCACCCAGTCCATCGCCCTCCAGACCTCTCCCATCCATGCATCTATCAGATTTATTCTTAAAATCTAACAGTGTGTCCGCATTTTCCACATCAGATGGCAGCTCGTTCCGCATTCTCCCAACTCTCTGAGTGAGGACGTTCCCCCTAAACCTTTCCCCTTTCACCCTGAAGCAAAGTCCTTTTGTAATTTATCTCTCCTAATCCGTGTGGAAAGAGCCCATTCGCATCTACCCTGTCTATACCCCTCGTAATTCTGTAAACTTCTATCAAATCTCCCCTCATTCTTCTGCGCTCCAAGGAATAAAGTCTTAACCTGCTCAATCTTTCCTTGTAACTCAACTCCTGAAGAGCCGGCAACATCCTCGCAGATCTTTTCTGCACATTTCCAGTCTTACTGATATCCGTCCTATAGTTCAGTGACCAGAACTGCACACAATACTCCAAATTTGGCCTCACCAATGTCTTATACAACCTCACCATAACATCCCAATTCCTATACTCAACTTTGATTTATGAATGCCCGGATGCCAAAAGCCTTCTTTACAACCCTGGCTCCCTGTGACGCCACTTTTAGGGAATTATGTATCTGAACTCCCAGATCCCTTTCTTCCTGCGCACTCCTCAGTGCCCTACCATTTACTGTGTATTTCCTACATTGATTTGTCCTTACAAAATGGAACACCTCACACTTGTCTGCATTAAATTCCATCTGCCATTTTCTGGCCCATGTTCCCAGTTGGGCCAGATCCCACTGCAAGCTTTGAAAGCCTTCCTCGCTGTCCGCAACGCCTCCAATCTTAGTGTCATCAGCAGACTTGCTGATCCAACTTATCACACTATCATCTAGTACATTGATATAGACAACAAACAACAATGGTCCCAGCACAGATCCCTGAGACACACCACTAGTCACAGGGCTCCAGTCTCAAAAGCAATGATCCGCCACCACTCTCTGTGTTCTCACACACGGCCAATTTCGAATCCAATCTACAACCTCTCCATGGATACCTACTGTCTGAACCTTCTGAACTAACCTCCCATGTGGGACCTTGTCAAAAGCCTTATTAAAGTTCATGTAGACAACATCCACAGCCATTCCTTCATGTGCATTCTTGGTAACCTCCTCGGAAAACTCTACAGGATTCATTAAACACGATCTGCCATGAACAAAGCCATGCTGACTATCTTTACTCAGCCCTTGGTTGTCCAAATCCTTGTATATCCGATCTCTCAGAACACTTTCCAATAATTTACCTAACATCGATGTCAGGCTCACTGGCCTGTAATTACCTGGTGTACTTTTGGAGCCATTTTCAAACAACGGAAGAACATGAGCTACCCTCCAATCCTCCGGCACCGCAATTGCGGCGAAATACATTTTAAATATTTCTGCCAGGACCCCTGCAATTTCTACACTCGTCTCTCTCAAGGTCCAGGAAAATATCATGTCAGGCCTGGGGGATTTATTTACCCTTATTTGCTGTAAGGCAGTAAGCACCTCCTCCTCTTTAATCTCTATATGTTCCATAAAACATAGAATAGTACAGCACATTACCGGCCCTTCAAACCCTGCCTGCCATATAACCCCCCACCTGAAATTCCTCCACAAGCCTGTCTAGTAGTCTCTTAAACTTCACTAGTGTATCTGCCTCCGCCACTGACTCAGGCAGTGCATTCCACGCACCAACCACTCTCTGAGTGAAAAACGTTCCTCTAATATCCCCCTTGAACTTCCCTCCCCTTACCTTAAAGCCATGTCCTCTTGTACTGAGCAGTGGTGCCCTGGGGAACAGGCGCTGGCTGTCCACTCTGTCTATTCCTCTTAATATCTTGTACACCTCTATCATGTCTCCTCTCATCGTCCTTCTCTCCAAAGAGTAAAGCCCTAGCTCCCTTCATCTCTGATCATAATCCATACTCTCTAAACCAAGCAGCATCCTGGTAAATCTCCTCTGTACTCTTTCCAATGCTTCCACATCCTTCCTAGAGTGAGGTGAACAGAACTGGACACAGTACTCCAAGTGTGGCCTAACTAGAGTTTTATAGAGCTGCATCATTACATCGCATCTCTTAAACTCTATCCCTTGACTTATGAAAGCTAACACCCCATAAACGTTCTCAACTACCCTATCTATCTGTGAGGCAACTTTCAGGGATCTGTGGACATGTACCCCCCAGATCCATCTGCTCCTCCACACTACCAATTATCCTGCCATTTATTTGTACTTTGCCTTGGAGTTTGTCCTTCCAAAGTGTACCACTTCACACTTCTCCAGGTTGAACTCAATCTGACACTTCTCAGCCCACTTCTGCATCCTATCAATGTCTCTCTGCAATCTTAGACAATCCTCTACACTATCTACAACACCACCAAACTTTGTGTTGTCTGCAAACTTGCCAACCCACCCTTCTACCCCCACATCCAGGGCGTTAATAAAAATCACAAGAAGTAGAGGTCCCAGAACAGATCCTTGCGGGATCTAATCTCCAATCTAATTGTTCTACCACCACCATGACCATCTGCCTTCTGCAGGCAGGCCAATTCTGAATCCCCCTGGCCAAACCTCCCTGGATCCAATGCCTTCTGACATTCTGAATAAGCCTACCGTGTGGAACCTTGTCAAATGCCTTTCTAAAAACCTTGTAGATCACATCCACTACAATACCCTCATCTATAGGCTTGGTCACGTCCTCAGAGAACTCTATCAGGCTTGTTCGGCACGATCTGCCCTTCACAAAACCATGCTGACTGTCCCTGATCAGACCATGTTCAGGGAGCGGTGATCACTGTCCCCCAGATGCTCGCACACTGATAGATCTGTGACCTAACCCGGTTCGTTACCTAATACTAGATCTGGTATGGCATTCCCCCTTGTCGGCTTGTCAACATATTGTGACAGGAATCCATCCTGGACACACTTAGCAAACTCTGCCCCATCTAAACCCCTGGAACTATTCAAGTGCCAATCAATATTAGGGAAGTTAAAGTCACCCATGTTAACAACCCTGTTATTTTTGCACTTTTCCAAAATCTGCATCACAATCTGCTCCTCGGTATCTCTGCTGCAACCAGGGGGCCTAAAGAATACCCCCGGTAGAGTAACTGCTCCCTTCCTGTTCCTGACTTCCACCCATACTGACTCAAAAGAGGATCCTACTGCATTATCCGCTCTTTCTGTAGCTGTAATAGTATCCCTGACCAATAATACCACCCGTCCTCCCCTTTTACCCGCTCTCTATCCCTTTTAATGCACTGAAATCCGGTAATATTTAGAATACATCCCTGCCCTGGTGCCAGCCAAGTCTCCGTATTGGCCCCGCCAATCATAATTGCATGTATGTTTCCAAGCTCTCAGTTCATCAGCTTTGTTGCTGATGCTTCTTCCAGTGAAGTACACACACTTTAGCCCTTCTACCTTATTGCCTTTACACCCTTTATTCTGCTGCTCTTTCCTCAAAGCCTCTCTAAGTGTCAGATCTGGCTTTACTCCATGCACATCTTTCACTGCTCTATCGCCCTGGGTCCCATCCCACTTGCAAATTAGTTTAAACCCTCCCGAACCATGCTAGCAAACCTACCAGCAAGGATATTGCTCCCCCTAGAGTTCAGGTGCAACCCATCCGATCTGTACAGGTCCCACCTTCCCCAGAAGAGATCCCAATGATCCAAAAATCTAAAACCCTGCCCCCTGCACCAACTCCTCAGCCACGCATTCAACTGCCATCTCCCCCAATTCTGCCTATGTTGTTGGTATCAACATGTATCACGACATCTGGTTGCTTTCCCTCTCGTACCAGGATGACACGTACCCGGTCAGACACATCCCGGACCCTGGCACCTGGGAGGCAACAAACCATGCGGGTTTCCTTCTCATATCCACAAAATCTCCTGTCTGCCCCCCTGACTATAGAGTCTCCTCCACTCCGTCCCACCCTTCTACACCACAGGGTCAGACTCAGTGCCAGAGGCCCTGCCACCGTGGCTCACACCTGGTCGGTCGTCCTCACCAACAGCATCCAGGACGGTAAAGTTATTATTCAGGGGAATGGCTGCACGGGTGCTCTGCACTACCTGTCTACTCTCCTTCGCTTTCCCCCCCTCGGACTGTCACCCAACGACCTGCTTCCGGCAGCCTAGGTGTGACTACCCCCCTGTAGCTCTCATCTATGTCTGCCTCATTCTCCCTTATGAGTCGAAGGTCATCCAGCTGCTGCTCCAGATTCCTCACACGGTCTTCCAGATCGCCCAGCCGCAAGTACTTCTGGCAGATGTGACTCTGCAGAAGAGGGGATTTCCCCCAAGACTGCCTCATCTCACAGGAGAGGCACATCACCGTCTCAGGAGGCATTGTAAAGACCTGTCAAAGCCTCAAATCTCCACTCACTCACTGACCGCTTTCCACGGGCCGCTCAGCTTGAGCTACCCCTCTATTTATTTGTTCGAGCTTTTCAAACTGCTTGGATAATCAGCTGCTTTCTGCTGAGTCTGAGCTATTCAAATCTTGGTTGTCTTGATTTGCACAGTCCAACTGCCAAAACTGCCAGAATCTCTCGAGTCAAAGCCTCAAATTTCCACTCCTTCACTGGCCCACTCACTCACTGGCCGCGTTCCATGACACTACTGTTTGTTTCTTTTAATTCCATATCCGCTATGCCAGTTTCCTGAGTAGACACTGACGCAAAAAACTGTTTGCGATCTTCCCAACTTCGTGATGCTCCACACATAGACCACATAGGCAATCATTCTGATGTTCCAGGGGACCAATTTTGTCCTTTACTATCCTTTTACTCTTAACATAATTGTAGAAACCCTTCAGGTTTACCTTCACATTATCTGCCAACACAATCTCATGTCTTCTTTTTGCCTTCTTGATTTCCTTCTTTAGTATTCCCTTACATTCTCTATGCTCTTCAAGTATCTCATTTGTTCCTTGTTGCCTGTACCTGCTAAACACCTACTTAACCAGATCGCCAATATCCCTTGAAAAACAAGGTTCCCTATCCATGTTAACTTTGCCTTTAATCCTGGCAGGAACAAGCAAACTCCGGATGGAAGTGCAGTTCAGTAACTCCACTTACTGAATACATCACTGCCAGAAAACAACTTATCCCAATCCACTCTTCCCAGATCCTCTCTCATTTCCACCAAATTGGCCCTTCTCCAATTCAGAACCTTAACTGGTGGACCAGTCCTATCCTTATCCATAATTATCTTGAATCTAATGACATTATGGTCACTGGACCCAAAATGTTCGCTTCACATATTTCTGTCACATGACCTATCTGGTTCCCTAATAGGAGATCAGGTACTGCACCCTCTCTCGTTGGTACCTCAATATATTGATTTAGAAAACTTTCCTGAACAGATTTGACAAACTCCACGCCATCTAACCCTTTCATAGAGTGGGACGCCCCGTCAATATGTGGAAAGTTAAAATCCCCTACGATTACAACTTTCTGTTTCTTACATTGGTGTGCTAACTCTCAACAGACTTGCTCCTCCGATTGGGCCGTATATAATCTCTCTGACTATTGGATCGTATATAATAATACCCTATCAGTGTGGTCACTCCTTTCCCGTTCCTCAGCTCCACCCATACGGCCTCTGTATACGAGCCCTCCGGGCTGTCCCGTCTACGCTCAGCTGTGAGATGCCCCTGACCAGTAATGCCACTCCTCCCCCTTTCATCCCTCCCCCTCTATCACGTCTGAAAGAACGTAACCTCGGAACATGAAGCTGCCAGTCCTGCCTCTCCTGCAAACCAAGTCTTACTAATAGCAATAATGTCAAAATCATCATGTGCCAATCCACGCCCTAAACTCATCTGCCTTACCCACAATACTTCTTGCATTGAAATAGATGCAACTGGGAACATTTCTATCACGTACAAAGCATTGATATCTGTCTATACAGGCAGTCCTCGCATGACCCTTCTCCTCCTCCACCTCACTATCTGCTCTAACACTTTGCCCCTCCCCCTGCAACCTTGTTTAAAATCCCCGGAGAAAAACTTGCTAACCTGCCGGCGAAGATGTTAGTCCCCCTCCAGTTCAGGTGCAAACTGTCCAATTCGAAAGGGGCCCACCTCCCCTGGAAGAAAGCCCAGAAAGTTCAGAAACATGAACCCCTCCCTCATGCAACATCCGCTCATCCACGTATTTAACTGCATTATTTCTAGCCTCACTAGCGCGTGGCATGGGTAGCGATCCAGCTGTGGGGTCTCACGTTCCCATTCCCCTTTCATCCTCTGGGCTCTCTGTTCCCACTCCCCCTTCCTGCTGTTGGATCTCTCCTCAGCATCCCTCTTCCTCCTATGGGATCTCTCTTCCGCATCCCCCTTCTTCCTGTGGGATCTCTCTTCCCCATCCCCCTTCTTCCTGTGGGATCTCTCTCCCCCATCCCGCTTCCTCCTGTGGGATCTCCCTTCCCCATCCCCCTTCCTCCTGCGGGATCTCTCTCCCCCATTCTCCTTCCTCTTGTGGAATCTCTCTTCACCATCCCCCTTTCTCTTGTGGGATCTCTCTTCACCATCCTCCTTCCTCCTGTGGGATCTCTCTTCCCCAACCCCCTTCCTCCTGTGGGAGCACTTTTCACCAATCCCCCTTCCTCTTCTGGGATCTCTCTTCCACATCCGTTTCCTTCTGTGTCTTTCCATCCTTTACCTTAGGTGATGTCTCTTCCTCCATCTCCCATCGACATTTCCCGATTATAAAATCTTCCTCACTGTTTGACTTCTCCCCTTCACACCTGCCCTTTCCGACTGTCTCACGTCAGGAACACTTTTCTAACCATTAGGGAATGAGAGAGAATATGTGGAGTTTACAGGGTCACACCGACAGACGAAATTACTGACATTCGGTGAATTCATTGGAGCTGGACAGTGAGGGACATTGACAGTGATGGGATCTACGATCAGTGAATTACTGAAGGGTTTAATGTTTCCTGAAATATCCGAGTGAGAGAAATGCCCTCAGACGGACGATTTTAATCACAATGTTCATCAATTTGTCTGTTTGTGTTTAGACTGAACGATAATAAACTGGGGGATTCAGGAGTGAAACTGGTGTCTGCGGCTCTGAGAAACCCGGAGTGTAAAATACAGACACTGTGGTAAGTACCAGACTGTGGGAGATTGTGTTTACAGTCACTGGGTGTCTGACACTGAACATTAATGTGATCAGTAATTGTGTTACTGATAAACACTGGGGATTTGTACGGTCTCCTGTCTCTCTGTGTCCTTCACCCTCACTCTCTCTCATCTCCAGGCTGAGCGGTGTCGGTCTCACAGATTCTGGTGCCGAGGATCTCGTCTCCGCTCTCAGTGCAAGCCCATCACTGATTTGGCTGAGCCTGACATTAAACTCTTTGACCGACCGATCTGTCCCCGCTCTCCGCCGCCTCATACTGACCCTCCCGAGTCTGGTGTGGATCCTGTGAGTGTTTGTGTTAATCTTCAATGTGATAAAATATCAGCGAATCCGCAGGATTTCTGGTGATATTTGTCTGTGAGTGTTGTTGAAACATTAACCCCGGTCCCCTGTTACTGACACTGTTGTGTAATCTGTTTATTTCATCTTTATTCTCCCATCTGTTTCAGGCTGGGTATGAATCGGTTCAGTGAGACCGGGGAGAAGGAACTGAGATCTCTACAGGAAGTCAGACCCGGACTGAGAGTGGATCTGAACCTCTGAATGTGTGAACATCCCCGCCCGCGGGATGGGGACATTTGGCCGACTCCCCGCCCTCCCCTTTAACTCCCGCCCTTATCTTTAACGGCCGCGCGCCGGGGCTGATTCCCAACGGTTTGAACGGAACCGGCTCGGGCCTCGCGCTGTATGCGTCGCTCGGTCCCGCAGTGACGTGTTTCCGCCTGTTGTCCGGCGGGGCAGCTTCCGCCGGAAGTGCGTGTTGGAGACTCCCCACGTGGCTACCTCTGAATGTGGGGAATCGGTTCAGTGAGACCGGGATGAAGGGACTGAGATCTCTACAGGAACCCAGACCCGGACTGAGAGTGGATCTGTGAACATCTGAATGTGGTGAATCGGTTCAGTGAGACCGGGATGAAGGAACTGAGATCTCTACAGGAACCCAGACCCGGACTGAGAGTGGATCTGTGAACATCTGAATGTGGTGAATCGGTTCAGTGAGACCGGGATGAAGGAACTGAGATCTCTACAGGAACCCAGACCCGGACTGATGGTGGATCTGTGATCATCTGAATGTGGTGAATCGGTTCAGTTGGACCGGGATGAAGGAACTGAGATCTCTACAGGAACCCAGAACCGGACTGAGAGTGGATCTGTGAACATCTGAATGTGGTGAATCGGTTCAGTGAGACCGGGATGAAGGAACTGAGATCTCTACAGGGAGTCAGACCCGGACTGAGAGTGGATCTGTGAACATCTGAATGTGGTGAATCGGTTCAGTGAGACCGGGATGAAGGAACTGAGATCTCTACAGGAACCCAGACCCGGACTGATGGTGGATCTGTGAACATCTGAATGTGGTGAATCGGTTCAGTGAGACCGGGATGAAGGAACTGAGATCTCTACAGGAACCCAGAACCGGACTGAGAGTGGATCTGTGAACATCTGAATGTGGGGAATCGGTTCAGTGAGACCGGGATGAAGGAACTGAGATCTCTACAGGAACCCAGACCCGGACTGAGAGTGGATCTGTGAACATCTGAATGTGGTGAATCGGTTCAGTGAGACCGGGATGAAGGAACTGAGATCTCTACAGGAACCCAGACCCGGACTGAGAGTGGATCTGTGAACATCTGAATGTGGTGAATCGGTTCAGTGAGACCGGGATGAAGGAACTGAGATCTCTGCAGGAACCCAGACCCGGACTGATGGTGGATCTGAATGTGTGAACATCCCCTCCCGCGGGATGGGGACATTTGGCCGACTCCCCGCCCTCCCCTTTAACTCCCGCCCTTATCTTTAACGGCCGCGCGCCGGGGCTGATTCCCAACGGTTTGAACGGAACCGGCTCGGGCCTCGCGCTGTATGCGTCGCTCGCAGCGGTCCCGCAGTGACGTGTATCCTCCTGTTGTCCGGAGGGAAGGGGCAGCTTCCGCCGGAGGTACGTGGAGGAGACTCCCCACGTGAAACCCCGTGGAAATACCCGGACAGGAACAGCCCGGGGTCCGGGGCTCAGTCTGGGACACCGGTGTCCCGGGGTGGGGGGGATGGTCCCGGGAGAGAATCCTTTTGCCCCCTTTGCTGAGGACGGTGCATTCGGCAGCCTGGCCGATATAATGATGTTAAATGGACAAATCCCTCGGCAGTGACCCTGGATCTGCAGCGATCCCGGACACGGCCCTGAAGTGTGATTTTATAATCAGTTTTATAATTTTATAATCAGTTCCCCAATGCAGAGTGACGGTGAGAAACGGGACAGGTTATTATTATTATTATTATTCAACCGGTCACCCCTTGTCGCCGGTCAGTTAATTGTGTGAGACTGTGAGCAGATTATTTATTCCCGCACGTTAGCAGCTCACACATTGTTTCATTGATATATCTCATAAAAAATCAATAAACCAATGTATCTTCCTGTCTTGTGTCGGACTCGAGTTTTATTTGAGGTTTCTGTTGCCCTCCACACCCTGTGCACTGCAACAGTGGGTCGGAGCTCCTCACACTGACACAGTAGCCTCTCAGCTCCAGGCTGAGGGAGGTTGGACAAGCAGAGTCTAGGAGCCCAGGTTTTCATCTCCACTAAAGCCCATTTCTGGCAAATTGACCCCCGCCTGTCCCCCGGGGTCAGACACAGATTGAATCTCCCTCCACACTAGCCCTTCACACACTCCCGGGGTCAGACACAGAGTGAATCTCCCTCCACACCGTCCCATAACACACGCCCGGGGTCAGACACAGAGTTAATCTTCCTCTGCACCGTCCCATCACACACTCCCGGGGTCAGACAGAGAGTGAATTTTCCTCTGCACCGTCCCATCACACACTCCCTGGGTCAGACACAGAGCGAAGATCCCTCCACACCGTCCCATAACACACTCCCGGTGTCAGACACAGTCTGAATCTCCCCCCATACTGTCCCATACCGCAATCCCAGGGTCAGACATAGAGCGAAGCTCCCTCCGCACCGTCCTGTCACACACTCCCGGGGTCAGACACAGATTGAACCTCCCTCCTCACCGTCCCATCACACACTCCCGAGGTCAGACACAGAGCGAAGCTCCCTCCACACCATTCCATAACACACTCCCGGGATCAGACACAGACGGAATCTCCCTCCGCACCGTCCCATCATACACTCCCGGGGTGAGACACAGAGTGAATCTCCCTCCACACCGTCCCATCACACACTCCCGGGGTCAGACACAGAGTGAATCTCCCTCCTCACCGTCCCATCACAGACGCCCGGGGTCAGACACAGAGTTAATCTTCCTCTGCACCGTCCCATCACACACTCCCGGTGTCTGACACAGACTGAATCTCCCTCCATACCTTCCCATCACACACTCCCAGGGTCAGACATAGAGCGAAGCTCCCTCCGCACCGTCCTGTCACACACTCCCGGGGTCAGACACAGAGTGAATCTCACTCCACACCGTCCCATCACACACTCCCGGGGTCAAACACAGAGTGAATCTCCCTCCACACCATCCCATCACACACTCCCGGGGTCAGACACAGAGTGAATCTCCATCCACACCGTCCCATCACATACTCCCGGTGTCAGACACAGAGTTAATCTTCCTCTGCACCGTCCCATCACACACTCCCAGGGTCAGACATAGAGCGAAGCTCCCTCCGCAACGACCCGTCACACACTCCCGGGGTCAGACACAGAGTGGAGCTGTTCTGATTGCGCTGGGAGAAATCGGGGAAAAACTACTTTATGAAGGTCTTGAATGGCTTGGAAATTGGTTTCCAACGTCCCTTGAACTTCTAAGTGAGCGGCTGGTTTAGAGTGGAAGCTTCGTTTGGAGTTTTTCTGCCAGTTTGGACGGGGTTCGTTGACGGCTTCGAACTGCGTAGCAGTCTGCTGTGGCGGCTGGCAACTCGCCGTGAAGCAGTTTCGCTCCCAAAACCGGAGGCAAACGACGTTGTTTGTCCCCACTGACATCGGGGCCACCTCCTTCCATCTCTATCGTCGGGATTCTCGTTCGGTGTTGGAGCCGAACCGTCGTTTGGGACGTCTCGACCTCTCACGGCCTGGAAGTTTCTACAGGACTCACGGAGCCTTTCCTGGCGTTGGAATTTCTGGCATTGGGCCAGCAAGGTACCGTCGAGTACAAACTTTTCCCGCCAGTTACTCAACTCACTCCGAGACTTTATAACCAGCACCACCGTATCATCCTCGGTTCGGACACACAAGTAACATGCCGGACCAGTCTGCGGGGAGTCGCAGGCCTTCGGGGAGTTATGCAAAGGCGGCTGCCTCTCCGGCCTCGGACAACGCCCTGTTTCGGACAGTGAAAGTTGAACGCGGGGTGCAATGTATTTTGCGAACTGGAACTACCCTGGAAAAGTGCGCGGAGGCCATGGAGGACTTGTTGGGGAGAGATGGTGTTTTGGCCGCTGAGAAGGAGTTCGGGAAGGCGGTGTTTTACCTGAGGAATGATGAGTTGGTGCATCGGGCCCTCAGTAGAGGGATCACGGTGGAGAACATCTTTTTACAGATGGAGCTAGTGACAGCTCCCACACAACGCATCGTCCTCGGTCACGTACAGCCTTTCATCCCCAACGAGGACCTGCTTCCCGCATTGGCCCGCTTGGGGCAAGTACGGTCAAAGATAACTGCCATCAGGCACAAATTCAGGAGGCGCACCCTCCGGACCGTAATCTCTTTCCGGCGACAGGTATTCATGAAACTGGAACGGGAGGATGAAGTTGAGGGCCGGTTTACTGTCCGGCACGGGGGGGTAGATTATCAGGTGTATTGGAGCTCTGAGCGCCCACGGTGCCATGCGTGCGGGGAGGTGGGGCACTTTCGGAGGGACTGTCCTAGCACCCGAAAACCCAGGGAGTCCACTTCGGGAACCAGTGCCCCAGCTACCTCTGCCCGTGATCCCATCCCTGCTCCAACACCTGTGCCGACCCCTGCTCCTGCTCCTGCTCCTACCCCTGACCCTGTCTCTAACCCTGCCCCTATTCCTACGTCTGCTCCTACCCCTGTGGTTCAGGCGGGTGATCCTGGGGCTACGTGTGGGGAGGTTCAGGCGAGGGACGGGGTGGAGTCCGGGCGGGGCAAGAAAGCGAGGAAGAAGTCGAAACACGTGAAGAAGTCGGCCCCCGAGACCGCAGAGCTCACGCCCATTTGCCCTGAGGTGGAGGGGGAGACTCGGGGAAGCGTACGGTTGGACGGGACGATAGGAGCGGTGAGTACCGCACTGTCGGTGAATTCCGTACCTGTATGCTCCTCCAGCTTGAAGAGGAGATGGGATTGTTCCCCCAAGAGGGCAGAGAATGCAGATGAGGGGGAGTCCCAGAAATGGGTGGGGATCCGGGTGGGAGTTGTGTCTAACCCTGAATCCCCAGATGTGGCCACCTGTCCTGTGGTGGCTGGTGTGGTTGTGCATGAAGCTAGTGCTGGGCCTGTTTGCACACCTGAAACAGACCTGGAGCCCTCCACCCAGGACTTAGCAGAAAGCGCCTCCCTGGAGGCAAATGTATTAAGTAGTACAAGCGGAGAGGAGACCAGGCTCTCTCACAGTCAGCATCAGGCTGCCGGTGAATCCATTGGACCAGAGCTGCTGGGGTCCCCTTCATGCCTGTCTCCTGGGGAGGGTGAAATAACCTGCATGCCGACCCCATCAACTAATGGCCTGCAGGGAGTCCCTTGGGATTTTCCCTCCATTGTCGCAACTGTGGGTAAGACTGATGCGACGGTGGAGCGGGAAGGTATGAGGGAGGTACCCGCTGTGCAGTGTAGGTTACAGGGGCAGCCACCTTATACACCACCTGAGGAGGACGGTGGGGGATCTGTCTGCAGTGAGGGGTTGGAAGGGGATTCATTTGATAGCGAGACAATGGACATCCTGACCCCTCCAGAGAAGTCCCCATTGATACCTGTGGAGGAGATCAGAGAGTTTATTCACTCCTCCGTTGGTGCAAAGCATCGGCCTAAACTAGCCTCGCTTCGCTGGCCTAGCATGCCGAGGCTGGTGAAGTCCCTGAGGGTCATCCTCAGACGGAAGGGGAAGGGGAAGGGGAACAGGAATTCTGTGTCAGGGAATGACAGGCGGCAGCTGAAATCCTTCCTGGATGACCTGGTGCGGGACATCAGGATGAGGAGCAGCCTCGCTCCTTCGGGAGATGGTGGGTCACAGGGTAGCGATAGCAGTCGGGCCCGGAAAGCAAAGGATATTCTCGGTTTTCTTCGGGAGAGTGCGGCTGAGGGCGCCATCGCTCTCCGTGGGAAGGGTACTGGTGCAGAGGCCTAGTGTGCTCCCGACATGAAGCTTACCATAGCTAGTCTCAATGTAAACGGTAGCAGGGGCTCTCTCCGCAGGTATAACAATCTCTCAGTCCTCAGGGACGGGAGATACGCGGTGGGTTTCCTGCAGGAAACCCATACCACCCTGGGGGACGAGTCAGCTTGGCTCTTGGAGTGGCAGGGCGGGGTCTACATGAGACACCTTAGCTCCAACGCTAGCGGGGCGGCGACCCTGTTGGCCCCAACCTTTCGGCCAGAAATGGTAGGAGCCCAAGATGTTGTGTCCGGCCGTCTGCTCCACCTGGCTGTGCGCCTCGATGGTGTACCGCTGCATTTTATCAATGTGTCTGCTCCGAGGCGCGGGGTGATGCAGACGCGCCTATTCTGTCAGCTGTCCACCTTGCTGAGTTCCATCGACCCGGGGGACTGAGTCGTCCTCGGGGAAGACTTCAACTGTACCCTCGAGGTGGAGGACCGCTCGGGCCTCCAACGCAACCCAACATCGGCGAAAAAGTAAAAGGAGCTAGTCGGCTCCTTTGACTTGGTGGACAGCTGGCGGAATCTTCACCCTGACTCTAGCGCCTTCTCCAGAAGATCGAGAGAGGGGGGTTCTCGGATAGACCGCCTGTATATCTCTCGGGCTTATGTCTCCCGCGTGTCGGCTTCCTCCATGCGGCCGGTGTCGTGCTCGGATCATCACCTTGTGTGGATGGAATTTACTCCTCTGCACCCTAGGGTGGGATCCGGGTATTGGCACTTTAACAACCGGCTGCTGGGGGACAGCCGATTCCGGGATTCATTCCAAGCGTTCTGGGCCGCCTGGAGAGAGAGACGGAGTGCGTTTGGCTCCCTACGGCTGTGGTGGGATGTGGGCAAGGCCCACATCCGGTTTTTATGTCGGGAGTACACCAGGGGGTCGACGACGAGGCGGGGCTCTGAGATTGAGCGGCTTGAGAGAGCGTTGCTTGACCTAGAGTCCCGTCTTGGTCCGACCGGTGGAGACCATCAAACGTGACAGGAATACCAGGAGAAGAAGGACGCACTCAGGAATCTGCAGCTTCAGCAGTCCCGAGGTGCGTATGTGAGGTCGCGGATCCAAATGCTGCAAGATTTGGACCGCGGCTCACCCTTCTTCTACTCGTTGGAGAAGTGGCGGGGAGTTCAAAAGCAGCTGGTGGAGCTATTGGCTGCTGATGGCTCCTCCACCAAGGATCCTGACGAAATTATCAAAGAAGTCCGCACTTTCTATCGGTCCTTATTCTCACCGGATCCGTCAAATGTGGGGGCGTGCAGTGAGGTCTGGGAAGCTTTGCCGAAGGTCAGCCCAGATGCGGCAGCGCGTCTAGACGCTTCCCTGACTGGGGAGGAGCTGTCTGCTGCCCTTCGGCAACTCCGGAGGAGTAAATCCCCTGGGTTAGATGGTCTGAATGTAGAGTTTGATCAGGCTTTTTGGGATGTCCTGGGGGTCGATTACAGCCTTGTTCTAGGGGAGAGCCTAGCCACCGGGGAAATACCCCTGTAGCCCCCTGGGTCGCCTCAGGCTCGTTCAGCTCATTCTCGTCTAGCGGGAGCAGCCTTCGGCCCCGCCAAACTGGGTAATCAGCTGGTGTGGATGCTGTGTGATGTCCCCACCTCGCCCAAAAAACAGACAGTACACCATATGCGATTAAATGAGTACAATTTATAAAGGTTACTATAACTAAGTGATTAATAACAATACAGTATATATGAAGGAAAAAACTAAGGAAAAGGCGCCAAACTTATCAAAGTCCAAAGCACTTCGTGCACAACCGTTGGAGCTCATTTACTGAAGTCTTCTGGCCACCATTCGATCCCCTCCGAACTCCTCGACTCGCAGCTCAGGACCCTCCGAGTGGTCAACCAAGCACATCTCGCTTCATCCCCCTTCCTCGGACTATCTTCTGGCTCCGGACCCCCGCTTGGGGTCCGTTCCTCGCCCAGTTTACAGCATCGCGTCCTCTCTCTCTCAACCCCTCGCGCCGATCTGCCCAAAAGCCCGTCAACAATCGCTTACAGACTCAGAAGAAAGAACAACATTAATCCCCAATTGGTTTACAAAGGAATACAATTCTCGTTATCAGTAAATTTTAACCCAAACAAGCTTCCAGCACTCTCTCGCAACAAAGAAGCATTCCTGCTTTCAACAAAACAAAGAAGCCCTTTTGATTACATACACAGTAACAAAGAAAAAAGAAGAAACCCCCTTGACTCTCACCCCCCACCAAATAAGAGTCATGTCCTCATGACTATTAAATAACTCGCCACCTTTCCTGCCAACACATCGTAACCCAAGCAGAAACAGTGACATCTCCTCCCCACACAGTAAACCTCACGCCCTGTTCCTCAGGCGCTACATAGGCCAACTATCTGGGAGTTCCCTAACCCTTCTGAGACCTCCGTAGCCCCTCACCTAAACCCTTCAGGCTCGGACATAACTGGGGATACCTTGGGCCCACTACAAACTCCTCTCTCAACCTCTCACTCATGCCCCACACTGCACACAGCTAACCCTCCCCGCTACACGTGATTCAGTGGGAGAAGGGCCAAAGGTCTCTTCCTCAATCGAGGGAAAGTCAGCAAAAGGCAGCATGTACCACACATCCAGCATATCATCCATCGAATCTGTATTCTTCCTCATTTCTGTGATCGGTAGTTGCTGTTTGTTCTTCTCCAAACGGAAACACGTGGCCTGCACAGCTCCGGCTGTCTCTTCAGCCTCCTGCAACTCTCGCCACAGGCTCAGCAGTTCTGACTCACGCATCCCGGCTATCTCAATCGGGGACGCAGTTACTCCATCAGCTTCTTCCACCCCGACCGGAAAAGCAGCAGTTAAAGAATGGTCAGCCTCCAGTTCAGTATTCACTGCACTTCTCTCCAGTTGTTCCTTCCTCATGACTTCTTCCAGATCAACTTTCAGGTTTTGCACTTCATTTGAACTGTCGATGGTCATCTTCAGGTTCCCTTCAAGCTTCCGCTTCCCTCTTCCGAGATTTGTCAGTAATTTCTTCACCTCCGCAAACTCCCCTCTCCAGATTCTCAGTTTGCTGTTGCCCTCAGTCAGACAACTCTCTTCGTTCTCTCCAACTTGTAAGTCTTCCAAATGGTTCCAGATCACTCTCTCCAGTCTCTCCGTCTTCATTTCAAACCTGATTCCGTAGAGACAGTCACCCACGAGCTGCGACCTTCGCCAGCCCTGGCACGTGTCCAGAAAACACTTTAACTCTGTAGTTCTCAGCCGCTCCTGCAACGACCTCACTTCATATTCTCCTGAGGCAGATCCAAATACCAAGAGATCATCCACATACGCCAAAACTCCAAACGCCTCCACGTCCCCCATGGTCTACCACATGCCCCTCGGGAACGTTGCAAGGGCTCCGGATATGCCCTGTGGCATCTGTTCGGACCGTAACACTCTTAGGGAAGTTATAACGGCCGTCTTCTCCTTGTCGGCCCCACTCATCGGGATCTGGCAACATCCACCCCTCAGATCCAGCACCTTAAACCACATCGCACCACTCAGACAGGCCATCACCCCTTCGGCCCTCAGGGCCGTATTCTGGTCACTGACAATGCGCCTCTTCAGCGCAATATAATCCACACACACGCTGCCTACATCTTCCACGGCTTCAGGGGCCAATCGCCGCAATCTCTCTCTCTCTCCGAGGTGTCTTCAGCTGTCAAATCCCCTCCGTCGTGGTATTTCGCAGCGTCCACTTAGAGGGTCTCACCATCAGATACTTCCCCCAGGCCGTACCACCACCGGCTCTTGTTTGAATTCGGTATCGGCCCAATGCTGCTACACACGTCCGCACAAGCAGCTCGAAACTCTGGGTGTATCGACAATGCCTCCTCCGGGCAGGCCCCCAAGCGCACCAGCAGGATATTGGTTCTCTCTAGAACAGAAACACTGCCCGTCTCAACAGTGTCCGGACACATGAGCATTAACGATTCATGAACCTCAGTCTCCTCCACATTTGCCTCAAAGAGCTCCATTTTCACTGACCAACAACCGTCGTCTGGATAATCACCGGCTCTGGTACCCCGAATCTCCAGTGTCCTCAATGTCGTCAAGGGTAAATGCTTCCAATAACGGTTAGGAAACCCACAAAGGCACACCAGCTCTTCGCTGCAGACACAATTTAAAGAGGGTGATCACACAGCCTCCACAGAAATCAATCCGGACGAGCACCTCACAATGTAACCCCCTGGGTCGCCTGAGGCTCGCTCAGCTCGTTCCCGTCTAGGGGGAGCAGCCTCCGGCCCCGCCAAACTGGGTAATCAGCTGGTGTGGATGCTGTGTGATGTCCCCGCCTCGCCCAAAAACAGACAGTACACCATAAACGATTAAATGAGTACAATTTATAAAGGTTACTATAACTAATTGATTAATAACGATACAGTATATATGAAAAAAAAAGAAAAGGCGCCAAACTTATCAAAGCCCAAACCCCTTCGTGCACAACGGTTGGAGCTCAATTACTGAAGTCTTCTGGCCACCATTCGATCCCCTCCGAACTCCTCGACTCGCAGCTCAGGACCCTCCGAACTCCTCGACTCGCAGCTCAGGACCCTCCGAACTCCTCGACTCTCCAAACATCTCAGGACCCTCCGAACTCCTCGACTCGCAGCTCAGGACCGTCCGAACTCCTCGACTCGCAGCTCAGGACCCTCCGAACTCCTCGACTCTCCAAACAGCTCAGGACCCTCCGAACTCCTCGACTCGCAGCTCAGGACCCTCCGAACTCCTCGACTCGCAGCTCAGGACCCTCCGAACTCCTCGACTCGCAGCTCAGGACCCTCCAAAGTGGTCAACCAAGCACATGTAGCTTCATCTCTTCTCCTCGGGGTACCTCCTGGCCTCGGGCCCCCGCTTGGGGTCCGTTCCTCGTCCAGCTTACAGCATCGCTTCCTCTCTCTCTCACCCCCCCGCTCCGATCTCCCAAAGCCCGCCAACAATAGTTTACAGTCTCAGAAGAAAGAACAACATTAACCCCAATTGGTTTACAAAGGAATACAATTCTCGTTATCAGTAAATTTTAACCCAAACATGCTTCCAGGACGCTCTCGCAACAAAGAAGCATTCCTGCGTTCAACAAAACAAAGAAGCCATTGTGATTACAAACACAGTAACGAAGAAAAAAGAAGAAAACCCCCTTTACAACATGATGAAGTTGTCCTTTGCGGGGCACCAGCGATTCGCTCTTCCCTTCCTCCACCATTGATGTTGATCTCAGTCCAATCGGTTCTGTGTCCTGAAAATCCTCCTTCACTCCATCTTACCGTCCCCTTAACATTGGCAGAGTCCCCCTTGTCCTTACCTGCAAACCCACTAGACATCGGTGGCAGACTGTTCTGGTTAGAGTAATGAGCAGTGCTGGGATAATGAGGCCAGCTCCTTTGGCAATGGGAATTCCGGGCATGGCCAGGTAACATGAGTAGACTTGTCCAAGTGTAGTCAGCCTGGATCAAGCCAGTTCCCTGTGCGCTGTAGGGATTGTGTCAGTCTCCCAGCCTCCCGACCGGCCATAACTGCACATGCTGTGTGGAGCTGCAGCTCCCAGTGGACCGCATTAGGGATCTGCGGTTGCTGCTCGATGACCTTGGTCTGGTCAGGGAGAGCGAGGAGGTGACTCCCGAACGGCCATAACTGCACATGCTGTGTGGAGCTGCAGCTCCCAATGGACCGCGTTAGGGATCTGCGGTTGCTGCTCGATGACCTTGGTCTGGTAAGGGAGAGCGAGGAGGTGACTCCCGAACGGCCATAACTGCACATGCTGTGTGGAGCTGCAGCTCCCAATGGACCGCGTTAAGGATCTGCGGTTGCAGCTCGATGACCTTGGTCTGGTAAGGGAGAGGGAGGAGGTGATAGAAAGGAGTTAGAGGCAGTTGGTCACAGCGGCGCCACGGGAGACAGGCAATTGTGTAATAGAAGAGGGAAGGGGAAGAGTCAGGTACTAGAGAGTTCCCTGAACATTAAGTACTCCTGTTAGAGTACAGGTGCGGGGGGGCTGACAGTCTACCTGGGGGAAGCAAGTCTACCTGGCGCAGAGTCCGGCCCTGTGGCTAAGAAGGGTAGGGAAAGGAAGAGAAAGGCGGTAGTGAGAGGGGACTCTGTAGTCGGGAGTTCAGACAGGCGATTCTGTGGACGCAGGAAAGAAGGTCGGATGGCATTTGCCTCCCAGGTGCCCGGATCCGGGATGTTTCTGATTGTGTCCACGATATCCTGCAGTGGGAGGGAGAGCAGCCGGAGGTCGTGGTACATATTGGTCCCAAAAGGAGAAGAGGTCCTGAAAACAGACTCCAGGGAATTAGGAAGGAAGTTGAGAAGCAGGGCCGCAAAGGTAGTATTCTCGGCATTACTGCCTGTGCCACGTGATAGTATAGGAATGGAATGAGGTGAAGGTTAAATGCGTGGCTGAGGGATTGGAGCAGAGGGCAGTGATTTCTGGATCATTAAGTCTTATTTTGGGGCAGGTGTAACCTGTACAAAAAGGATGGATTGCACTTGAATCCCAGGGGGGACCAGTATCCTATTTTGGAGATTTGCTAATGCTACTGGGGAGAGTTTAAACTGGATTTGTTGGGGGGGGGTGGGAACTGCGAAAGAGGCGGTTGGCTCGCAAATAGCGGAAGCTTGGAGACAATGTGTGAGAAAGGATAGGCAGGTGATAGAGAAGGGACACGCTCAGACCGACGGTTTGAGATGTGTCTGATTTAACGTAAGGAGTATTGTGAATGAAGCGGTTGAGCTTCGGGCCTGGATCAAACCTTTGATCTATGATGTAGTGGCCATGACAGAGACTTGGATGGCTCGGTGACAGGAAAGTGCAGGGTTTTAAATGTTTCAGAAAGGGCAGGGAGAGAGGCAAAAGAGGTGGGGCGTGGCACTGTTGATCAGAGATAGTGTTAAGCTTGCAGAAAAGGTGGACGTCATGGAGTGATTGTCTACGGAGACTGTGGGTGGACGTTAGGAACAGGAAGGGGTCAATAATTGAACTGGGTCTTTTATTTATAGGCCGCCCAGTAGTAACATTGATATCGAGGAACAGGTAGGGAAACAGATCGTGGCAGGTTATAAAAATAACAGTTGTCATTGTGGGAGATTTTAATTTCACAAATATAAATTGGCATCTCCCTAGAGCAAGTGTTTTAGATGCGGTGGAGTTTGTTCGGTGTGGAGTTCTCCGTCGGTACGTTCCGATGAGACAGGGAAGTTATGGTAGGGTTTGGGAGCGAGGAAAGTTTGCCTGTCGACCTCTGTTTTGAGACTGGCGATGAAGATCTACCGCAGAACACTTATCTGAAGTATGTGTCCGAGATGCGAAGGGAGCTGAAAAAGGCTGATGAATTAGCTGAGGTCTCGGCTCCCAGGCAGAATCAAAGAAATAACAGGAGGTATGATCAAAAAGTTAGGTTCTCCTCACGCATGCATGCAGAATGAGTACTCATAAATATCTGGGGCGACCTGGGAAGCATAAGTTGTTTGGCCGCTGGGAGTTGCGCCCTATGTAATGGAGACTGGGGTGTCAAACGTACCAGTGTTATGCACGATACCAGAGCATGGGAATGGATTCTGAAACGGAACATCTGGGGCAAGAGTTGCCTCAACTGGACCCTACACTTAGTAAGAGGACTCTGCGGCAACGTGGAGAGATTGAATGTCTCAGAGGATGAGGAAAAGGGGTTGTGGTATCTGCTGCATTTCGCCAACTCCCCAAAATGTGAGGAGGAGATTCCTAACCTTTCCCACACTGAGGCAGGTGACCTGGTCGGGGGGTGGAGGTTGTGGCATTAGCAGTGCTCAGACAGGCTTGCAGCTGGACCAGGAAGGGGGTGTGGGCTCCACGGTAACTGGGGATGAAACTGAGCAGGGGGATCCGGTTTGCAGGAAGGCACGAGTGATAGACTGGGGGAAGCCTCGTCATGTACACCAGAGGTATCCCTAGGAGTGTATGAAACTGAAGGAATAGTTGATGGGACAAAGGGGTCTCAAAGAATCAGGAGACCCCCAGGTAGGCTTGTCTATGTAGCATCAGGGGAACTGAGTGCTACGAATATCCCACGAGGGAGATATGTCACCACCCTTTACGAGTGGACTAGAGTTGCTGACATTAGGAAATTCTACTGAAAACGGTTTTATTATTCTGAGATGACAAGTTGACAAGATGACAAGTCATGAGGACATGACTATTTTGGTGGGGGGAGAGTGTAATGCCACGGTTCTTACTTTTACTGTTATGCTGTATGTCTTTCATATTGGCTGTTCTGTAAAAGCAGCTTGCTTTCAGCTTGTTTGGCTTGTGGTTGAACATAAGAGATGAGGGAACATGTGCGCCATCCGATTCGGAAGGTTGAGTTAAGGAGATGATTCTCTGGTGAGGGACACTAAGGTTGGGCTTGGGTTTTGTTCTGCGGGGGATGGGGAGAGAAGACGCTGCAGAGAACCGGTCGAAGCATAGGATCCGGTGGGAGAGCCGCTTGTTCGAGATGGGTTGCGAGCGACGTGCGGAAGGTGGTGTGAGCTTTCAGCTTGACCGAGGACCCAGCGCGTGAGTGACAGAGAAGTTCAAGATGAGCTCCAACTTGTGCACATTTGAATGTTTAATTTGGATTGGGCAGTTTCCGTTTGTTACTCTTTACTAACCTTCCAGTTAAGTCGAGATTCATAAGCATAATTCCTTTAATCGTATGCAGCGTGCAGTCTGTTATTTGTAACCGGATAGCAAATTACACAGCATCCACACAAACCGGGGTCTGAGGTGGGTTCGAGCCGTCTCAATCTCACCGGTTCGGCGGGAATTGAGTGTGCTCTCCTTAGACTTCCGCAGCCAAGGAAACGGTGGCGTTTCACCCGTATATCAGTGCATGTGGCCAGACACATGAAGATCAGAACTTAACCGGAACAGGGAATTAAAGTGGCAGGAACTGAAACGTCGACGATAAGCAGGAGCGGTTCCTCACCCGCCTGTCGTTTGTCCAAACCACAGGCGGCGTGTCTTTAAACGTTCCACCGAGTACACAGAAATAACAGATGTACCACTCCATTACTGTTTCCTCTGGACGGAGTGACAAAAAACTGTGTGAACATGGAGCATCGATATTTACAGCACATTACAGGCCCTTCGGCCCACAGCAGAGAGACCTACTCTAGAGACTGCCAAGAATTTCGCCAGCGCTCAGCCCGCTATTTTGCTCAGCTCCATGTTCCTGGATCACAGTGGACGGGCCTCATCCAGGACCAGGACTTAATGGTGGCGAGGGCCGAATCGTTCAGAAAATCAGGTAGAAATGTTCCCTTAAAAATGCTGAAAGTCGTGGAGTGGCAGAGAATATAAAAAGAGTTGTGAAGGTTGGTGGAATCTTGCTGACTAATAGAAATTGAAGAGCATGAAGACCAGGCCAATGACACCGTGCTGAATTCGGAAGGGGTGTGGGGAGCACATGCAGAGGAAATAATTGAGATGCAGAAAGGAATTTCTTTCCATTGGCAGAGGGACGGAACTTCAGAGAAACCCGCGTGGAGAAGATTCCAATATTGGAAAAGTACAGCGGAGACATGGAAACTGTGAGAATGGAATACAGCTTCAAACGAGGAGTATGACGGTGGGGAATGGATGTAGGAGGCGGGGCTGAGGAGAACCACAGAGTGAATACAAGGGACAGAAATGAACTGACTCATACTTCCAAACTGAAGACAGGATACAAAAGAAAGGACACAGAGAGAATTTTCCCCAGGTGAGGGGTTAGGAAACGGGATGATTTAGAACTGTGACGGGAAGAATACCCTTCAGCAAATGTCGAGTCCGTTTGCAACGTTTTAACCGAGGTTCCGCGGAGGCTCAGTCTTTGAAATACTTCATAATATTCATTTGTTTATATAAATCGATTTGGTTAGATGCGGAAACAGAAAAAAAAAACTTCTTCGTGGGAAAATATTAGCCGTGACAATGTCTCATTAAGGAATCGCTTCTGCTTGTATTTCATATGTCCATCCGGATTTCCGCGAATTTTCCCAGTGTGATCCCTATTCCCCAGTTATTACCCAGGAGACGATGCTCTATTTGCCCCGTTTCGTTCTCCTGGAATGCATCATTTACGTGTCCTTTATCACTTGGCTTGCAGAATTTCAGTGGGTGAGTTTTTGTCGGGAAGCGGATCTCGCCCAGCCTTTCACTGAGCCAATGCCCAAAAATGGAAGGAAAAGACAGGCCACTGAGCGGACGGGTGTTACTGCGCAATTCTCACCTCAGGCAGCTGAAGGATGGATGTCCGCGGTGGAGGGAGGCCCATGCGGGAATGACTGAAAGAGCGCTGAACTCTGGGATCATGGGACTGATCTGGACGGGACTTTGGAGTGATTTCCATACAAGTGCATAAATTCTGAACCCAGCGTTCTCGATAAAGCTGTGCCGTTAGTCATGAAAACATCAGTCTTTAATTTATTCCCCAAACTCCTTTTACAGTTTGTGGCTCTTAAATGCATTTTTCTCCCTTCTTCACCGATTCCACATCGCTCCCATTATCACTTCATTTCTTGAATATTGAGATCAGTTCTCTTTATATCAGTGTGGGAATGTCATGCGGGAAAATTCCGGTTAACAAAATTGTTGTATATACAGCCCGGATGGTAGTCCATCTAAGCGAATAATGAGTTAGTGTTGTCTTGTGACAGGGCCGTCATGTCTCAGAAATATGGCTGTGATGTTAAAGGAATAATCTCGGCGATCTAACGAAGCAGGAAGGTAGAGGGAGTTTGGATGGGCGTCAGTAATGTTTCTAAGAAGGCTCCCATGGCAGATATAGGGACGCCAAGATGAGATGGCAAACTAGTTACAATACTAGCTCGGTAAATGGATGCAAATGATAGTGTGCGTGTGTCTCTCTCTTCCCGGACGCCGGCAATAGGCGGCGAGTGTAGATTTGCTGCTGTGTCCTTCATTGTTTGCAAAACAGTATGTGAAACAAAATGTGACTTAATGCACTTTGTGAAATAAGATTCTGGGACCTTTGTAGGGTCGCTTTTCGTTGTAACCTTGCAATGCTGGGTCATACCTCTACGAATGCAGTGGGACAAGTGGACATTACAAGGGGTTTTTGTTATACTTGCATTGTCCAACAAGGCTTTGAGTGATGGTAAATCAAAATTCACCGGATTGTTTCTGGACTGTGGGGAAGGGAAAAAACTATAAGGAGAAGCTTGATTGATTGAGATAGAAAATAAATTGAAGGGTCATTTTAGAAGTTTACACAATTATGAGGAGGTGTATATTGTACGGATAGCCAACAACTTTGTCTTTTCCTACGTCAGTACTAGCTAAAACTACAGGCACATGCAGACACAGATCTGAATACATTATGTTTTCGCCCAGTGCTGCGTGGTTATGTCTCCAGCAGATGTGATAAAAACATAATGGAAACGTGTCCGGATGGCGCTTGGTTGACGAAGGTAGCGAGGGATACCGGCTGTATTATGGCTCTGGGGATTAGCTTAGTTCTCCATCGTCGAGCTGGGGCAGAATCTGTGCAATATTCATCCCCCGCTACAATCTACAAGATGGTGGCTCTGTCACAGCGTTGACCGCAGTGGCTCTCCACTGTCAGTGTAAAAGTCACTGCGATTGCTCCAAATGAGCCCTGAGTGTCAACGCAGCTGCGAAGCGGAAGGAGTGAATGAAATCCCGGATACCGGGATTGTTGATGACGTCACGCTGTCAAGGGCGCTCCTGCACGGAAATGGAGTTGAGTGTTATTTTATTCCAAGGCAATTTAATAGCGAGACCCATTATACTTAAACGCATAAAACCGAGATGAACATCGCGACCCAATGACGGATCTCAAAGCGGAGAATTAGTTGTTGATGAACTTTTGACCTTTAGGAACATGTGCTGTGCTTTAACTGTGTTTTTTAATCAATATTAAAAACCAAGTCCAAGGAGATTTTAACACCCGCCGCATTTCTTGTCTAAACTGAGCCTGGGTCGCTGTGTAAATGCAGGTGTTGGTGCAGGAGCTCAGGTACATGACCATGCAGCCGGCTTCAGTGGCGACATAGGCGGCAGAGTCGGTGTAATCGCCGTGGTAATGCGCGGTTCCTGCGAGTCCGGTGGTCAGAAAGCTCACGGCGGCCATCAGCCACAACAGAATGAATCTGCCGGACACACTGAAGAGTAAAATGATGGATTTCCGGCGGCCTTCCATCTCCGGATCTTTCTGCGCCTGACTGCTGTGAACCCGCAGTCCGCGGCTCACCTCACTGTCAGGCAGTTAAACAGAGAAAAAGGTATTATAACCGTTAAAATACTCTGCCGAAAGGAGAATGTGACTCCCACAAGAGACGTCATGAACCATGAGCTCGGCTGACAGCCCCATTGAATACCGTTAACTACATACACAGGTTTATACTGAAATAGACACGGGACGCTCTGTAAATGCATCAGGAACGGCACGGTTATAATGCCGGCAACAGCTGTCCTCACTGTGCAATATTTCGCTCTAAGCTTCCGACAGCAGATCGGGACAAAGCGATCGCCGGTGAACAGGACAGTGAACCAGACCGAGGTTTGCAGGCTGGTCGACGTGAAGTACACGACGTCCTTACAAGCGGATGTGTAGGTCAGGAAGGAGGATGGAAACTGGCGCATGACGACATGATACCCGATTACACAGAACGTCATCACCAGGAGATCTGCCATTGCCATGGCAACCACGTAGTGGGATATACATTTGGAAAGGCCGCAATTCCCTCGGGAGCGGACCGCCATTGTCAATAGGTTCGCTAGGGAAAGAATCACAAATCGTGAGTTACAAACAGGGAGAGGAGCAGTGTTTGCGAAGTCCAATGTGAAAATACTATTCCGACAGTGATCGGTAAAATTACTGGCGAAGTAATATTTTAAAAATATTTCAATAGAGACTGGAAACTCCTCATTCAGTGAAGTAAAACGGTTCGCAGCCGAACTGCGCATTTGCTCCGGGTTAAGCTGCTGACGGCATGCTCTCGGTTTCACCTTGGCGATGTAACCGAGAGGGGCAGAACCTCTGCTCATTCGCCATCACAACCCAGAAAAACTGAGATCACCACCTTCTCCCATACCTCCCTTGCGCCCTACATCCCCTACCCGTGGGATCGTCATTTCAATGTCTCTTACCCTCGAAACTCCATTCAGGCACCAGCTGTCGGGAATGAGAGCCGGGACAGAGCTGAACCCGGCAGCTGCAGGAGGGCCGGCTGATGTGAACTCGACAGACTCCACTCAACGGAGCTGTCATGATTATTGAGCCAGTACTGCCCCGGACTAAGTGGGGTCGTGCTGCTCTCGGTCACCAGGCCCAGGGTGCGTTTAGACAATGAATGAGCACGGGGCCCGTTGAGCAGAAATGGACTTCACTGACTCGTCCAGTGTCGCCTGTACACAAACTGACGGAAACTCAATAGTTTCAGAAATGTCGATCAGTAAATAAGCTCCTCCTCTGGGATATATATCTGCCCTCTTGATCGCATTCGTTATCATCTTGCAGGTGAATTATTTCAAATCCCCAGCTGGACATGCTTGTGATAGCTATATTTAATATAATTCCCAACTGGTACAGGGAAGACATCTTATCAAAGGTTTGATCGAAAAGCCTAAAGTGGCGGGGCGCGGGGGAGTGGTGGGGGGGGGGGAGAGAGAGAGAGAGAGAGAGAGAGAGAGAAAGAGCAGAATTCATCTTGAAACTCCACTCTCAATTATGACAGACTGGAGGGTGCTGGTACAATCCACAATGATCCAACAATTCGTACTCTTCTTCAAAAATAAGTTATATCACAAGATTTATTTCAATCCGTAACTATGCGTGGTTGCCAATTTACTCCTGCCAGCGGGGAGGATTGGAGAGAGAGACAGAGAGAAAGAAAGGGAGTGCACAAACAGTAACAGCTATTGTCTTGCAAACCTTCCTTTACGATTTTGATCAGTCGATGCGTTGTTGTTGTGGCCATTCAAGTGAGACCCCTCCTTCCTTTAGCTGGACCGTTCCGTGGTGGACTCGTCACCCAGGCAAGGGTGGACGCACACACAAGCCCCAACCGGCCTCGCTGTAAACACTGTGAGTTAAAATTTACCTATCCTTCGTCCGGTCTCCGATGTCCCACACTGTCTCGTGGGTTTCTGATGCTCACTAGCGTGTCTCCTGGTGCGTCTGACGGGTGTCACTCCAGACCTCCCTTTTATCACCCACTCACGGGGTTTCAAGTGTCAATCAGTTTTGAATGACTTAGCCCATTAAACCAGCCCACTCGAGTTGTCCCCTGAGGGAGTTCAATGAATTGCATAGTATCAAGTAAACAATCCTTCTCCAAAAGACAATAGCAGTAAATCAATGGCTCCTCTCCTCTTTTGTCAGTGGGAGACGTTCCACCTTGTGTAACTCTTATCTGTCTCTCTCTCTCTTTCTCTTTCATGAGCTGTTATCAGTAACAGCCGCCCTGGCAGGTTTTCTTTTGTCTCTCTTACTTCCTTGTCAGCAACATCGAAATCGTAGCGATTTGCGATTCTCCAAAGGGGGCAACTCTGCACCCTTCTGCCCATCAGAGTTGTTCATCCTACGTTACAATATATGTCACAAATCTCCACTTAGTATTGATCTGAGGTAAAACCTGTATAGAAAACAGCGGAAAGAAAAAAAAAACAAGAAAATGAAAAAAAAAAACTATGTACAAGAAGGGAGTGATTTTTATTTTAACAACATATTCATTGATTTCTAAGAATAAAACCTGGCCTATGAGGCATTATGTAGTTAACCCATTTTACCCAGTATGAATCAAATTGTTTCAGCTTACGATAAAAAGATGCTGTTATTTTATCCATTTTGAAAATATCTATTGTAATTTCCATTCATGCATTTAAAGTTGGGCTCCCCTGTGATAACCATTTCCTAGTAAGAGTCTTTCTACCAGCCACCAACAGTATATTCATTAAATATTCATCTCTATTAAACCATTCTTGAGGTATAGACCCATATACCCCAAATTTATGGTCTTTCTCTCTAAGGGTCTTTCACATTTAAAGATGTCTTGTAGGGCATTGCGTATCCCCCTCCAATAGTCTTTGATACGAGGACAGTCCCAAGAATATGATAAAGATTTGCATTTTGATTTCCACAATTTCACCAGCGAACAGGGAGGTTACTATCATAATGGAATTTCTAAGAGGGTATAATAAAATATCTTATCATGTGATTTCCATCCGAACTCCCTCCATTTCTGTGAACTGCTACTCTTCCATTGATAATAATGGACATATTATTGTCCATTCTTCCTCAGATATAATTATCCCTCATTCATTCTCCCATTCTGCTTTAATGTATGAAGACGACTGTGTTTTAAGATTTCACAAAAACTTATACAAGTTTGAAATGATTCTGCTACCGTTATCTGAATTATATGCTTTTCTAAATAGCTCTATCAAGCATGTACTTGCCCTGGTTACATTTTTAAGCGTCCTATTAACATATTGTCGCATAAGTAAATATCGATAAAAATCTTGTTTTTCTAATGTGTTTCTCTTGAAGCGTTTCGAAACTGAACAGTGTTGCTTCTTTCATTATGTTGCAAGGAACTGTTATTCCTTTAGCTGCCCAGTCCTTAAACCTAGCATCCAGTTTATTTGGCGTAAAATCCGAGTCATATGCACACCATTTAATAATTGCAATATTTCCCTCTAGATTATATTTTTGATAGTAGTTTTCTATATTTTAAGAGTCAATTTCACCCATGAGTTATCAATAGTATTTATTTACCTTTGCAGGTTGTTAGCAGCCAAAATTGCTTGTATGGGGATGGGAAGTACCCACTCCTCAAAGTTTTTCCACTGAGCGTCATATGATGGTTTGCACCAAGATTTCACAGTTCTCAACTGTGCTACAAAATAATAATCTCTAAGAGAAGATAGGCTCCATCCCCTTTTCCTTTGTTGATTTCAAAGTTTAAGAAAACCTCTAGGCCTTTTACCCTGCCAAATATTCCTTGATAACATCTCGTTCCATTCATTGAATTGATTTTGATTCATCTCTATTGGTAGTGTATGAAAGAGATATAACAGGCTGAGCAATATATTCATTTTAATAGACTCAATCCTTGAACTGAGACTAAAAAAATAGAAATCAGGTTCCATCTTGCCATATCTTCCTTAATTTGTTTTATATAAAGGCTAATAATTACATTCTGACAATTTTGCCAAATTTTTTGGCATAATGATGCCCAAATATTTGAAAGACTCTGTTTGCCATGCCCGAGGTATCGACTTTCAATTTCTTTTGGTGGGCTATAGTTATATGAAAGTAATTGGGTTTTATCTATGTTGATCTTCTATCCTGATAATTGACCATATTGTTCAAAGGATTGCATCAATTTAGGTAAAGAGTATGTTGGTTGCCCTAGATAGATCAAAATGTCGTCAGCTTAACAAGCCAATTTATGCTCTGTCACTTTAATACTATTTCCCCTGATATCTTCATTTTGCCTGATGTATTGAGCTAATGGTTCCAGACACAATGCGAAGAGTAGCGGTGACCATGCACAACCCTGTCTCGTGCCCCTTTCTAGAGTAATACTATTTGATAAATATCCATTGATTTTAATCCATGTCATACAGTTATGTCTTCAGCAGGACAGTAACATCTGGTGAGCTGTTATGTCCGCTTGGGACAATCCACGCCGACAAAAAAATAAAAACTAAAAACAATAATGTACAAAATACAGGACTGCACTTGATCTAGCTCAACGGTGAACAGCTGACTGCAGCGATCGCAGAATGAGTTGTACAAGTCACCACCTGAATTTCGTACAGACGGGAAACTTCAAGCATGCATTCTTAGCAATACATATTATTGAATGATCAGGGTACGCTCTGACATAATCTCTTTGGTCAGCTGATTGTGCAGAGGAAACAACGTCATCATCATGGCCAACGAAGGGCGCGGATTAGTAATGACGCGGTCAGCATGGCTAGAAATGATACCATCAACATCTCAGCTCAGTGATGGTTTAAGAAGCAGTGATAGCCTCAGCGTGGCAAGTGGCAAGTGACAAGTGTTAATGAAAGCGCAGCGCAGACCATTCTGCTTATGTAAAGGGAGAATCTATATGAACAATAAACCAGGCCCCGTACTCGTTCAAACATATCAACACTACTGTCAACGTGCCTGCTTTGTGTCAGATGACGTGCTAACCCAGTCCAGGTGGTGGCGCTGCAGTCGCACAGAGAGATGAGGGCGAGTGCGCCTCCTGGTGAGCTTGGGAGCATTCATCAGACTGTTTCACATCAATTCCCACTTACAGAGACATCTTTGTTCTGCTCCTTTTCTCTTATTACAGCAATATCTACAAATCTTTTGAAAATCTCTCAGAAAATATTGTCTTATTTTTCTTGCACATAAACATGTAGATGGACGTTTCCCGTAAATCTGCAAGTGCCTGAATATAAAGGGTTAACGGCATCGCTTATTGCCTGCAATGAATCTGATTAGGATTGTACAGCAACTCTCCTTTGTTGTTGATACACAGCATGGTTCAAACAGCAGAAACATGAATATTTATTGGAAGCATTCAGCGCATTATAGTTTTTTAGATGTTAAGTATACTAAACGTATGTATACGTGTGAACAGAAAAGTTGAAAACAGTCAGTCATGTAAGTCGCGATATTCTTAGGTCCCATTCTCCGCAGCCACTGAATACAAGGTGCATCTCTTTTCATAATTTATACTCTTTATCCAGTGAACGATGGCCGGATTTGTCTTCGTGCAGACAGACCAAATGAAAGAGCGTAAGAAGCCTTGCAAATAAATCAATGACACCAAACGTCATTTAGATTTACGGAAAGAAAACAAAATGTGCCGAGAAAGAAAACATTCGGATAGCTAGGTCGCAGGGTGCAGACGTTCTGGTCCCCGGGGTATTCAGAAAAACAGAACTAGGAGAGAAATCACAGCGCCGTTGACGATGACCTCTGGGTACACACTCGCCGCAGGAGTAGTTACAGAATGCTGGAGGGTGACAAATGTTGTTCCTTTGTTTAACGCTCCAGAATTCTGAGAGGAAGTACTTACTGAAACTTCGAGAAACCTCCAGTGATATTTAGTAAACCTCTATGATCGGCAGATTGTTTTGCCCTCAAAAGGAAGGGACTGAGAGCAAATGGAGATCATTGAGCCTGGTGGTCGATGGGCAGTCGTGTTGCGCGGGGTCTGTTCTGGGTACCCTGCCCTTTTTGGCTTTAATACAAAAGCTTTTTGCGAAAGTGGAAGGTTTGCTTTTCACGATTGTGGCTGACCCGAAGACTGGTCGTTTTATGATTAATGTATTTGGTTGTCGTAGCTTAGAGCGGACCATGAATAGGAAGTGAAGCTGGGCTGAGAAGTGGAAGTCGACGTTCAATCCGGAAAAGTGTGAAGCAGTGCGCCGTGGTGGGCCGAAATACAAGGAGAAGTCTGGGATTATTGACAGGATTCTTCGCGGTGAGGAGGTACATACGGGACTTGGTGACCACGTGCACAGATCAAAGTTACCGCGCAAGTTGATAACGAGGTTCAGCAGGTGTTAAACCTCCTCATTCTGGGGACGAGGAGATAATGCAACAGCACCACAAATTCTGTTTAGACCACACTGGCAGAAACGAGTTCAGTTCTGGCCCCACATTATTAAAGAATCCCAATAGATAGGCATTAACTTGGAATAGATGATTAGGAGGATTAGTTCTTGCTTAGCCAGACGGTGGCGAATCTTGTGCATACACTTCCCCTCTCGGCTGTGGAGGACAAGTTATGGATGCAGTATTTAAAGCAGAACTTGTTAGGTTCTTGGTTAGTCAGGGCTTCAAAGGTTTTGGGGAGAAGGAACAGAATGGTATTGCGAGCGATATCAAGTCATCAATGATAGCATGTTGGAGCAGAATAGGCCTCATATGGCCTCATATGATAGAAAGGGTTTGGAAGCCTTAAATAGGATGCAGAAAGTATTTACGAGGAGCAGGTCTTATGAAGAAAAAATGAGCGCCCTCGGTTTTTTCCACGATAAGTGTTATTGATAATTGAACAGCGAGCCATTATCGAGGGCGTTAATGGATAATGTGAGGGATATAGTAGTAAGCTAATTGGAGGAAATTGGCGAGGGGATGTCAGAAGAACGTTTTTTTTTTGTTTACACAGAGAATGTTGCGGGCTTGGCACATGCTGATGTACGTGGCTGAAAGATTACGGGAGTTTCGGCGACCCATGCGTGAAAGTAAAATAGAGGATTATACAGAGAAGTCGTTTGTTATATATTGGAGTAGGTTCCAGTGACGGTGGGACCGGTGCAGAAGAGACGGACTAATGTCCCAGCGGGAAGGTATGCTGGTGCTACATGCAAGGTAGGGGTTGGGTTTGGAATTTTAATAACCAGGGGAATGGGAACCAGACTGCCAGATCACAGAGAACTCGCCTAGTGAGGCATTCCGGGTGGAACTGGGCGGAGTAATGGGAAAGCTCCGCCCACGTTAACGGGGCTACAATGCAGACCACACAACTGTCCGAAGGTTTTCGAGGAATAAATTAGCAGAGATTGCAAACTGTTGCAAGAAAAAAAAGGTGATATAACTTTCCAGATTTTGACTGGAAATTCTATAAGTAGAGTTTGTCAGATGTGTTCTGAATAGTTTAGTTAATAACTGTAAGACCCAAACGTGAGGGGGTGCGAGAGAGAGAGAGAGAGAGAGAGAGAGAGAGAGAGAGAGAGAGAGAGAGAGAGAGAGAGAGAGAGAGAGAGAGAGAGAGAGAGAGAGAGAGAGAGGAGAGAGAGAGAGAGAGAGACAGACAGACAGACAGACAGACAGACAGACAGACAGACAGACAGACAGACAGACAGAGATATGTTGTTTACATTGACGCGATCAAATGCCCGTGTATACTGAACCCTTGTGTTCCCTATCGCCCAATGAAAGCACCTCTGTCAACCTCGGAATTATACAGCCTGCGACTCGTTCCTCACAACTCAACATGAATGCAAACTCCCAAGAGTTTCATGATCAGAAGCGGACGACTGCTTAATTCAGAAACGCTTCTTCCCCTTACAATTACATTATTCCTCCGAACAGGGACAGGTCCTATCGATGGCCTGAATGCTTTTCTCTCTGGCTGATTGTCAGACCAAATCCAATTTAAAAAATACAAAGCTAACCCAAGGCCTGCGTCACCATTCAAATGTCGGAACTATGCAAACTTAAATCCTTCTTCTCCAGTTCCCGGTAACCCATCTTTCGAATATTTATCAATTTCCACTCGGCCTCCGGATCCGTCAGGGGCAGAGATTTCCAGACATTCACCTGCCACTGAGAGAAGACATTTCCATTTACCCACCTTCTCAAAGATGGAGCATTTATTTGGTAATTATGTCGCTTTGTTAGTGACTGTCCCACGTGCGGAAACAATTTAGTATTACACGGAGAGCAGTACAGTGAGGGATCAGATCGTTCGGCCCATCGTGCCTGTGCTGGCCTTGTTGCCAGATTACTCACGACCCACCCACCTGCTCATGATCCATCTGCCTGCACTTGCTGTGTGCTCATGCCTCTAAGCCACCAATAAGGCATCTGCTTCCATCACCCGCCGAGGGACTATTGCTCCAGCTACAAACCAATCACAGTGATAAAACTTTATCCGGCACATCTCCTTTTCACTCCCTGCGCTCACCTAATATTTAGCACTTTCCTTGTCCAGAACCTGTCATAGGAACTGTTTGAGAAAGATCAGAACGGTAGTCCTTCTAAATTCTGGGTAGACAAACCCTAGCTGTGTCGGTTGCGGTTGGGACCCGGATTACTGTTCAGGCCCTGCATTGGAGTGAGTGTTCAGACCCAGTATGTGGGTTAGTATTCGTCCCCTGCATTTGCGTTAGTATTCTGACCTGACATTCGCGCTGTGTTCAGATTCTGCATGAGTATCGCCTTCATAAGAATACCATACTTCCGCCTGGTGAATCGTCTTGCAATGTCTATGAACAGTATTTTAAATCAGAACAAGAATCAGGCACACTTTCATTGGCATATGTCGTGAGATTTGCTAGTTTGCAGAAGCAATGCACTGCATTCGTTAATTATTTAAGAAAAAGTATAAAATATCATGAATATATAAATTAAGTGAAACAGGCTGGAAAAAAATCTCGAGACCATATGCCCTCTGCACTTTCCCCTCGAACTTTCGCTGCTCTCTCCTTTTCATCAGCTACAATTCCTTTGCCATTCAGGCCAATATATCGGTCACAATCGAAACTTGGTCTACAGGGCGCCAGGTGATATGACTGGACTGTAGTAAAAAGGAGTAAATCCATTCAGCTTTCATTTCATTTTGCTGAGCCAGTGTGCCGTGTCAATGGAACCATCAACAGCTTAACTCCTGCCGAAAACAACGATTCAGTTAGAAACATAGAAAGACAGAAAACATAGAGCTCAATACAGGCTCTTCGTCCCACGAAGCAGTGCCGAGCATGTTCCTATCTTAGAACGACCTAGGCTTTACCTTTGGCCCTCTATTTTTCTAAGCTCCATGCAGCCATCCAGGTGTCTGTTTAAAATCTCTATTGCTTCCGCCTCCAACACCGCCGCCGGCAGCCCATTCCACGTACTCACCACTCTCTGCATAAAAAAACTTACCCCTGACATTTCCTCGGTACCTACCTTCCAATCATCTTAAAACTGTGCCCTCTCGTGCTAACCATTTCAGCCCTGGGGAAAAGCAGCTGACTATCCACACGATCAATGCCTCTCATCACCTTGTACACCTCTATCAGGTCACCTCTCATCCTCCAACATTCCAAGGAGAAAACGCCAATTTCACTCAACCTATTCTCATAAGGCATGCTCCCCAATCCAGGCAATATACAAATAGATCTCCTCTTCACCCTTTCTATGATTTCCACGTCCTTATTGCAGTGAGGCGACCAGAACTGAGCACAGTACTACACGTGGGGTCTGACCAGGGTCCAATATAGCTGCAACATTACCTCTCGGCTCTTAAATTCAACCCCACGACTGATGAAGGCCAATGCACCCTACGCCTTCTCAACCACAGAGTCAACCTGCGCATCTGCTTTGAGCGTCCTATGGACTCGGACCCCAAGATCCCTCTGATCCTCCACGCAGCCAATAGTCTTACCATTAAAGCTACATTCTGCCATCATATTTGACCTACCAAAATGAACCACTTCACAGTTATCTGTGCTGAACTCCATCTGCCACTTCACAGCCCTGTTTTGCAACCTATCAACGTCCCATTGTTACCTCTGACAGCCCTCCACACCATCCACAACACACCCAACCTTTGTGTCATCAGCATATTTACTAACCCATCACTTCTTCATCCGGGTCATTATAAAAATCACAAAGGGTAGGGGTCCCAGAACAGATCGCTGAGTCACACCACTGGTCACTGACCTCTATGCCGAATATGACCGGTCTACAACCACTCTTTGCCTTCCGTGTGCAAGCCAGTTCTGGATCCACAAAGCAATGTCCCCTCGGATCCAATGCCTCCTTACTTTCTCAATAAACCTTGCATGACGTACCTTATCAAATGCCTTGCTGAAATCCATATATCCTACCTCTACTGCTCTACCTTCATCAAAGTGTTTCGTCACATCCTCACAAATTGCAATCAGACAAGTAAGGCACGACCTGCCTTTCACAAAGCAATGCTGACTATTCCTAACAGTATTACGTCTCTCCAAATGTTCATAAATCCTGCCGCTGAAGATCTTCTCCATCAACTTACCAAACACTGAAGTAAGACTCACTGGCCTATAATTTCCTGGGCTATCCTACTTCCTTCCTTGAAATAGGGAACAACATCCGCAACCTTCCAATCCTCCACAACCTCTCCCATCCTCATTGATAACGCAAAGATCATTGCCAGAGGCTCAGCAATAACCCTCTCGCTTCCCAGAGTCGTATATAGTACACCCCGTCTGGTCCCGGTTATTTATCCTACTTGATGCTTTCTAAAAGCACATCTTCCTCCTTAATATCTACATTCTCAAAATTTTGAGTCCACTGAAATTCAACCCTAAATCGCCAAGATCCTCCTCCGTAGTGAATATTGAAGCAAAGCATTCATTAAGTACCTCTGCCATCTCCTCCGGTTCCACACGCCCTTTTCCACTGTCACACTTGATTGGTCCTATTCGCTCACATCTTATCCTCTTGCGCTTCACTTACTTGTAGAATGCCTTGGGGTTTTCCTTAATCCTGTCTGGCAAGGCCTCCTCATCGCTCCTCTGGCTCTCCTAATTCCATTCTAAAGCTCCTTCCTGCTCGCCTGATAATGTTCCAGATTCCTATCATTACCTCGTTTTTAGAACCTTTCGAAAGCGAATCCTTTCTTCTGCTTGACGAGGTTTACAACCGAATTTGTACACTACGGATCTTATACCCTACCATAAAATTGCCCATTATAATTAAAGCAGTCAAATGTGCACAAAGTTTTAGCTCAGATCATCCAAACGCCGGCAGCGTCCTTGTACTCACGGCGCCGAAAGAACTTTCCGTCTAGGACCCCGTTGAAACGCGCATTCCTCTGGGATCGAGTCCTGCCGCTGCTTCTCTCGGCCTTCCTCTCTTTTCGTCTCCCGCCGAAGAAGCCCTCGTCTCGTTTAGTGTCTGTTACAAAACCTCCCCGCCCAGGTTTCTTAACAACTGTCCACCTACTGATTGACTGAGCAGACATTTCTGAGAGAGGTACCTGGAGGAATGAAGAGACAAGCAGCAAGCGCTGAGGACAACCCTGCCATCCCGAGGGAGCAGCACCTGTCTCTGTCACACTCGGAGACCGAGCCGCACTTCCCGGTCCCCGGGCCGGATCACTGCGGCCCGTCATCGGAAAAGGCGGAGCTGAATGGACTGCCGAGCGAGAACGTGTCGGGAAGAATGAACGAGCCTAAAACATGGAAGAAGGACAAGGCCGTTCCGTCCTCTCTCCTCTTCTTTCCTCCTCTACCAGCTCACGTGACAAGTTTATGAATACTACTTCCATGCCAGATGGATAGACTGGTTGAGTGGTGCCGCACAGCAAGACAGCAAGAGGAAGGAATTGGTCGTGGACTTCACAAAGGAGAATTCAGGGGAACAGACACCCGTCCCCCTCGAAGTGGTGAGCAGCATTAAGCTACTCGGCGCGAGCATCTGAGAGAATCTCTGCTTGGTCTCACATATTTATAATTTCACGGAGAAAGCCACATCAGCGGCTGCATGATATCAGGAGCTGGAAGTGATCTGGCGTGTCACGAAGGACGGTGACATTTCTACAGACGCAGGGTGGTGGACGGTGTCGCCAGAGATCGCAGAGGATAGTAGACACAATCACATCCGTCAGCGGCACTGGCCTCCACATCAAGGAGTCGAAGCACACTGCAGTACAAACGCAGGCCTTTCGGCCCAGCTAGTCCGTGACAAACCATTAATCTGCATAGTCCCATCACCCTGGACCTGGAACATAGTGAGCCTCACTGCCTCCCATGCTTATTCATTAATTATTATTATTATTATTATTATTATTATTATTATTATTATTATTATTATTATTATTATTATTATTATTATTATTATTATTATTATTATTATTATTATTATTGTTGTTATTATTATTATTATTATTATTATTATTATTATTATTATTATTATTATTATTATTATTATTATTATTATTATTATTGTTATTATTATTATTATTATTATTATTATTATTATTATTATTATTATTATTATTATTATTATTATTATTATTATTATTATTATTATTATTATTTTTTGCATTTGCGCAGTACGCTCTCTTTTGTGCACTGTTTGAACTCACCGTCGTCATGGCGCTTCACTGATTCTGTTATGGTTATTAAGACCGTAAGACCATAAGACAAAGGAGCAGAAGTCGGCCATTCTGCCGTCGAGTCTGCACCCCCGTTTCATCATGAGCTGATCCAATCTCCCCTCCTCCGCCTTCTCACGATAACCTTTGATGCCCTGATTACTCAGATATCTATCAATCTCTGCCTTAAATACTCTCAATGACTGGACCTCCACTGCCGCCCGTGGCAACGAATTCCACAGATTCACCACCCTCTGGCTAAAAAAACAAGTAATTCGCATCTCTGTTCTGAGTGGGCGCCCTGCAATCCTCCAGTCATGTCCTCTCGCACTAGACTCCCCCACCATGGGAAACAACTTTGACACATCTACTCTGTCCATGCCTTTCAACATTAGAAATGTTTCCATGAGGTCCCCCCTCATTCTTCTAAACTCCAAGGAGTACAGTCCAAGAGTGGTCAAACGTTCCTCATATGTTAACCCTCTCATTCCTGGAATCATTCTAGTGAATCTTCTCTGAACCCTCCCCAATGTCAGTATATCCCTCCTTAAACAAGGAGCCCAAAACAGCACACAGTACTTCAAGTGAGGTCTTACCAGTGCCTTATGGAGCCTCATCACTTCCCTGCTCCTATATTCTATTCCTCTAGAAATGAACGTCAACATTGCATTCACCTTCTTCACCACCAACTCAACCTGGAGGTTAACAAGGGTATCCTGCACGAGGACTCCCAAGTCCCGTTGCATCTCTGAACTTTGAATTCTCTCCCTATTTAAATAATAATCTGCCCGTTTACTTCTTCTACAAAAGCGCATGACCGTACACTTAGAAATGTTTCTATGAGGTCCTCATCCCCTCCTTATTCGTCCAAGCTCCAAGAAGTATAGTCCAAACCCGCTCATTCCCGGAATCATTCCAGTGAATCTTCTCTGAACCCTCTCCAACGTCAGCCCATCCTTTCTTAAATAAGTCCAAAACTGCACACAGTATCCCATAGATTTTTTGAGAATCCCACAGGAAAATGTATCTCAAGGATATATATTTTAACATAAATATACTTTGATAAAATTCCTTGAAGATGATGGAGCCGGTGAAGCTGAGTGAAGTTATCCGCTCCAGACTCGTCACCACCTTTGATGCGACCTGCGGCAGTGTTGTCGTCAGCCAACGTCAACACGGCATTCGAGCCGCGCGAGGACGCGCAGTCATAAGCGTAAAGCAAGGAGAGCAAGGAAGAGGATTTAATTTAATGTAACAAAGAGAAGCAGCCATGATGAGATGTTACAGAGATCACCTAAGCATCCTGGTATCGTGTAGAAATCAGGATATGCGAGTAAAGATGTCGCACACCCTCCATTGGGGCGACTAAGAGAGTTCACGTGTGATTTTTTTTTAAATTGAGAGTTGAGAAGATAACTGAAGATGCAGTGTGCGCTATGGGCTTTCACTTTGCACAGTTTCCAGAGAGGTGAGGTAATTAAATCCGGATTCTCACCTTGTATGGTAGAACTGTCCAGTTACAGACAAACGAGTGAACGTCCCTTTTAGCGGGGTCCTCCAGAAGCACAGCTCTTTAATAGGTCAATGGAATGAGCGGTGAGATAACCACCTTTCGCCAACTCCGTACGTCGATGGTCCATATGTGTTGAGCCCCACCAGATCTGGAGAGCCGGGATGTTTCAACCAATCGCATCCCAATCTGTGTCCACTTGCAATTACGCGTCGGCAAGAGAAAACAGATTGGACAATGCAGAGAATTATAAGAAAGGTATATTCATGAAATTCTGCTTAACCATCGGGTTATTAAAGAAGAAAGAAAACGATAACAATAAGACGACCCATTATAATTAAATCATTCAAATGTGCTCGATGTTGTTGCTGAGACAGCATCAAGTCCGAGATCACATCTCATCCTGGACTCCATTGAGTCGTGCAGTCCTTGAGATCTTCCTGTCCAACTCGGGTGCCTTCCCCTGTCCATTAATGGTTTTCTGCATGTTTTTTTGAGGATGACACAATCCCATTCTGGCTGGTGTTCCACAGGGCTCGGTGTTCGGATCGCTGCTTATTACGATGCATGTCAATGATTTGGACTATGGGATTAATGGATTTGTGGCTAAATTTGCCATTGATACAAAGATCGGTGGAGTAACGGGTTGTGTTGAGGAAACAGACAGCCTGCAGAGAGAGTTTAGGGGAATGGGCAAAGAAGTGGGAAATGAAATGCATTTTTGGAAAGTGGTTTGGCATGCAACTTGGCGGAAGGATTAAACGGATAGACTGTTATTTAGATGGGGTGAGAATTCAAAATGCAGAGGTGCAAATGGACTTGGGCCTTCTTGTGCAGGATACAATAAAAGTTAATGTTGGCATTCATTTCTAGACGTATGTAATATGTAGGCCTCCGTTAGTCTCGATAGACCATGGATTTGCGCCTTGGAAAGTTTCCGGGGCGCAAGCCTGGGCAAAGTATTTTCTGTAATGGAATGCCGGCAGTTGCCCAAGCTGCAAGTCTCCCCTCTCCACGCCACCGATGTTGTCCAAAGGAAGGGCACTAGTGTAGACGTATAGAATATGGCAGTTGGGGTGAGATAAGGGAGATATATAGGGCGCTCGTGAGACCACACTTGGAGTATTGTGTGCAGTTTTGGGCTCCTTATTTTTGAAAAGATATACTGATACTGGAGAGGGTTCAGAGAGGATTCACGAGAATGATTCCATGAATGAAAGGGTTTCTGTATGAGGAATGTCTGGCAGCTCTTGGGATGTATTCCCTGGAGTTCAGGAGAATGAGGTGTGTGTGTGTGTGTGTGTGGTGGGGTGGGGGGGGGGGGTTTCTCATAGAAACGCTCCGAATGCTAAAAGTACCGAACAGGTTAGATATGGCGAAGTTACGTCCCATGGTAGGGGAGTCTAGGACAAGAGGGCAGGACTTCAGGATTGAAGAACGTCCACTTAGAACTCAGATGCAGAGAAATTATTTCAGTCAGAGGATGGTAAATCTGTGGAATTTGTTGCCAGGAGCATGCGGAGGCCAGGTCACTGGGTGTGTTTAAGGCAGAGATAGATAGGTTCTTGATTAGCCAGGGCATCAAAAGGTATGGGGTGAAGGCAAGGGAGTGAGGATGACTGGAAGAATTGGATCAGCCCATGGCAGAATGGCGGGTTAGACTCGATGGGCAGAATGGTCTACTTCTGCTTCTGCATCGTACGGTCTTATGATCTGATTAAACTGCAACAGACCGATTGCTTAATAATTTGAATTCTACCTCCCTGACGCCTGATTTCATTGCATATTTCCTAAAAAAAAATCTGCTGTGAATGAGCCCAAATGTGCGTCAGTTCAGGACAGTTTAAGAAACAGTTTATCCAACAAACAAAGCCTGTTGGGGTTGTCCATCATTGGGAGCATCGACTGGTTTCTGCTATTTACCGAAAGATATTATCACCCGATTCTCCACCCTGATGGCTTCGATGGTCACCTCATGGAAACGACAGACGTATCATCACAAAATAATGCATCCACCGTGTTTAAGGTTTTAGGCAGCAGGGTTAGTTTATATTTGGCAGAAAGTGGTTGATCCTTTTAAATTTCAGCTTTTAACCCGAACCCATCTTCTGTTGTAGTCTCACTAAAAAGGCCTACTCGCATTTGAACTCTCGAAATCGCTGAAAAATTCTGCATACGTACTTCCATTAAACCTCCGCTCCAAACTTTACATGTTATACTGTTGTTGTTCAATTGTCGCATTGACCAGGCCGGAAAATAAAGCAGATGCCGCTGACCAATCTGTAAACACCTTCCAAAAAGGCTAAACTGGGTAGAAGGGCCGAATGTCGACTGCTTGCCTCGTTGTACATATTTCATGAACGAATAACAGCAACGAGGTGAGTGTTATCATGGAAGTTAAAAATCCAACAACATCATCTTTTTCTGCCTGAAATCTGTTGTCAGCTTGTCGATTAGTTGTCTGTGTAGTTTGACCTCTGTTCAGAATTAAATATCAACTTCAGGTGTTTCTAATGCTCACAGGATGCCATTCAAAGTTCAATGCGATAAACTCCCCCAGGAAGCAAAGTCCAGCAGTGAAGTTGTAATCTGGTCTACTTCAGCAAACTTCAGCAAGATTATTTTTCTCTTATCGCCTGAGAAATAAACAGACGGGTTAATCTGTAACCAGGCACCATGCGATTCAGGGAAGGAGATGAAGGGCATGTGGAAAGGAGATGGGAGATTGATTTTTCAGCCAGAAGTACTGATAGAGGTGGACAATATGAGCCGAATGCCCACCTCTATGTTTTGTGGCCCTGTAGTTTAAAGGCTGATGATGCGATGTTGCACTTGTCATCGCAAAATACTTTAACCTGTGTGTTTTATTGGTTGTAAATCTTCTAGCAGGGAAACGTATTTTGGTATAGGAGAAAATAATTAGACACGGAGTATCACAGAAAAAGTTATGACCAGAATTCTTCACGGTCAGTTTGCCTGCAAAACAATTTCACGCCTTGTGAGATGGCGATACAGAGAGTTGAGAGATCAAGTTTGGAGTTGAGAACTTCAATGTCGTTAAAATATGGGATATTGCCATATTCGAAACAAGGGCAATGAACTGCGGCACAAATCAGCACAAAGGGGTATAAATCTCCAGCAATGTTTTTTATATTCCGCGCTTTATCAACGTTTTGCAAGTTGTTTCATTTGATCCTGTCGCCTCAGAAGTAAACAGACGGTTTAATGGATAACCAGACGCCGTACGATTCAGGGAGGGGGATGGGCATATGGAAGGGAAAATGGAAGATTCGTTTTTCTGCCACAAGTACTGACTGAGGTGGAAGTGTTTTAGAAGCACTTCGAAATTTGTCAGGATAAAGCGAATGGTTGGATGAACACATGGAATACCAGTTCCAAGAAGGTTCTGGAACTCGGTCTGGAAATTAGGATTCACGAGACAGTACTGTTACAACCGGCATGGACAATATGAGCCGACTGCCCCACCTCCAGGTTGTGTGACCCTGTAGTTTGATGGCTGACCTCATGCGGTTCTGTGATGGCTCTCGCAAAGGACTTTAACCTGCGTGCTTTATTGGTTTAAAATCTACTGTATGGAAAAACATTTACTGACAGGAAAAAATAATCGGACAGAGAGCATCGCCGTAAAGGTAACGACCAGAACTCTTCACAATTAGTTGGCCGGCAATAAAATTTCTCGCCTTGGGAGATGCCGATGCAGAGAGTTAGGAGAACAAGTTTAGCGTTGAGAAACTTCAATATCGTCAAAATACGGAACTGCCCAGCACAGATTGGAGACTGTGTGAACAGTTTAGATAGATCGATCGATTAATAGGGTGAGATAGGTAGATTGAGAGAGAGAGAGAGAGAGAGAGAGATAGTATATATGTTTGTGTGTACATATATGTATATATATATATATATATATATATATATACACACACACACACACACACACACACACACACACACACACACACACACAGAGACACATATACAAATATATTTATATAATGAGCGCATTTGCGGTGAAAATAAACGAGGCTCGGCATATTTGTAACTGACTGATCGAATCACGATTCAATAGCAGAAGAGAATGACGGTAAAGTAGTGTCACATGGAGCGGCCGTTGCATGAGTGAAACGTTGTAGGAGTGGGACCTTGAGGCTTTGGCTCAAAGCCGGCGAGGAGGCGCAGGTAAGTAGCCGGTGGTTTGAACTAAAAAGTCGCTAAATTACAGCGAATTAAATAAAGAAAGGATGGTGCACGATCGCAAATCTGCTGTAGCTGCATGATGTGGGAGCTGGTGGACCCCGGTGTTGTTCCTGGTGACCACATCTGCTAAGTGTTGGCTGCTCGAGGAACTCGGGCTCAGAGTTGATGACCTGGAATCTGAGCTTCAAACACCGCGGCACATCGGGGAGGAGGGGGAGAGTCACCTGGATTCTCTGCTTCAGGAGCTGGTCACGCCCATGAGATTAGCTGCCTCAAATTAGGTCTGTGCTCAGGGAGAAGAGGTTGTGACTGCGAGTGAAGTGAGTAGTGGGACCTACGAGACAGTCTGGAGGAGCCTCAGCCCTTGGGCTTGTCCAACAGGTCTTGAGATACCTGCTCCCTGTGTGGATGAGAGTGGGGCCTATTGAAAGCATGAGCAACCTAACTGTGGCCCCGTAGATCAGGTGCCATTCAGGACGGGAGAGAACAGAAAGGCGGTGGTAATTGGGGATAAGGTAGTAAGAGGAATAGAAAGAGATCCCTGTCGCGAGGACGGGGCGTCGCGAAAGCTGTGCTGCCTGACTGGTGTCCGGGGGCGGGACACCTTTTCTGTCCAGCAACGGAATTTGCAGTCGGAGGGAAAAGATCCAGAATGGCCGGGCCCATGTGGGTATTCCCGAAACACGTAGAACGAGGATGGAGGTTCTACTGAGTAAATTTGGGCAGCAAGGGACTAAATTAAAGAAACAGATACAAAAAGGTGGTAATCTCTGGACTGCTACCAGAGCCAGGTGGTAATCGGCAGAAGGCCAAGAAGACTGGAGAGTTAAATGGGTGGCTCAAGGATTGATGTGGAAGGAGTGAGTGTGAATCCCTGCGGTAACCGGCACCGGTATTGGGAAGGAGGGAGATGTTCAAATGGAACGGGCTCCACTTGGAATCCGGCAAAAGAGAAAAGTTTGGACAAAGATATAGCGAACGCAACAGATAAAATAAGAGAAACGTAGGAGTGGAGTGAAGACAAGTCAAGAGCGAAATAGATATAAGTTCGTAAGATTTCAAATGTGCAATGAGTGTAAGGACACTTTAACCGAATGCCCATCTTTTTCTAAGCGGGGTCAGTGAACGTGCGGCATAAATAAGTACAGGGGATAAAATTTAGTGGCCATTACAGAAACGTGGTTGTAGGGTGAAGAGGATTCCGAATTAAATTTCAAAGGATATCAGGTAATAAGGAAGGTTAGGCAAGAAGGTAAGGGAGATGGGGCAGAGCTCTTAATTAAAGATAGTGAGATATGATAGAATATCTAAGGAGCAGCAAGTTGAATCATTCTGCGTTGAGATTAGGAACAGTGAAGTGAAAATATTACTGGTGGGAGTTGTCCATCGGCCACGGAATAATATCACGACAGTGGCGCAGGCAATTAACAGTGAAATATCTGAGGCATGTAAGAATGGAACAGCAGTGATCACGGCAGACTTTAACTTGCACACGGAGTGGGTGACTCCAGTTGTTGGGGACAGAATTGAGGAGGGCATCATGGAATACATCCGTGTTGCTTTTCCTGAACAGCATGTTCCTGAACCTACAAGGAAATGTGTTGTCTTAGATCTGGTTCCGTGCAAAGAGACAGGGAACATCATTGCTCTTGTGGTTAGGGATCCGCTTTGGAAAGAGTGATCACAGTCTGATTGAATTTCTCATACAAATGGAGGGTGCAATAATTCAATGTAATCCCAGTGTATTCTGCCTAAACAACAGAGACTATATTGCGACGAGGGAGGGTTCGGCCAGCGTACACTGGCAACACAGGCTATATATTTGGAACAGTTAATTATAAGCCTGTTAGTTTAACATCTGCAGTTAGGGAAGTGCTTTAATGTAAAAAAATAGCGAGCCGCTCGAAAGGAATGGATCCATCAGGCAGAGGCGGCATGGATTAAGCAAAGGCAGGTCCTGTTTGACACACTTACTGGGGTTGCTTGAGGATGTAACGAGCACAGTCGATCGAGGGGGACAGATGGGTGGTAGTTACTTGGATTTCCAGAAGGAGTTCGGTCTGGTGTCGGATAAAAGACTTGTCCATCAGGTAAGGATGCACAGAGTTGTGGGTGATGCATCAGCATGGATAGCGGATTGGTTAACAATAATTTACCTGCTACTGATGTCAGGTTCACCAGCCTGCAATTACCTGGTTTACTTTTGGAGCCTTTTTTGTACAAGGGAACAACATGAGCTACCCTCCACTCCTGCGATACGCGACCGAGGCTAAGGATATTTTAAATAATTCTGCCAGGGCCCCTGTAATTTCTACACTAGTCTCCCTCAAGTAACACGTCAGGCCCGGAGGATTTATCCTTCTTTATTCGCTGTAAGGAAGCAAGCAATTCTTCCTCTTTAATCTCTATGTTTCCCCTCTTTCCATGTACGCTATGCCAGTTATGCATTTAAAATGACTTTAAAATCCTGCGAATCCCATCGTTTCATTTTTGTGCTCCGTACCTGTCAAAATCAATCATAACATTGCAATTTCCTTCCTTCCTTCCCACTAATTCAACATAAAAGATAGACATTCAGGGATCCTGCACTACAACACCAAAGTCGATTTACACGTCCGATTTATAAATTCGATCTCTTTTGTAAAATAGGCTGCCGCTTCACACTTCCTGTCAAAGTGCACGAACAAATTCCTCCATATACTAGATTTTATTTGTCTTTGTTTGTCTGTCGCCCTCATTGTTCTGACTCGATGCTTCCTGAGTCCTGAACACTGCCGACAACTACCTTTGTATCGTCCCCAGTCCTGGCCACTTCGTTGTCAAGATTATTGGCTGCAAACGTGGAAAGCGGCGGCCGAGCGCCGACTCCCACAGAACAGCACTGGTCAACGGCAGCCCATTGGAAACATCTCCCATTCAGTCCGCCTCTTTCCTTCCTCCCACTCGGCGAAACCTCTGTTTTCCGCCATGTAACACCACGCGCTCTGACATTCAGTGGCCCGATGTGCGGTAACTTGTGAAAGGCCTTCTAGAAGTCCAGGCGCACAGCACCCTCGGACTCTTTGTTGTCGCTTGCGCATGTTATTTCCTCCAAGAATTCCAACAGCATTGCCAGGCAAGATTTTCCCAGGGGCAAACATGGCTGCCTGCGACCCGCTTTGTCTCCTGCCTCCCAGTGTCCGGAAACCTCTTCGTTCATCGTGTAATCTGAAGCCACCCTGTCATTTGAGCCCCTTTCTTCATGAAGAGCAGACTGATATTTGCAACTTCCCAGTCCCCAAGATCAGTTCAACGACAACGTGAAACTTTGAATATCAGTGCTAATTCATCCACTACATCTTCAGCGGCCCATTTCGGAATCCTGAGGTGTAGATCATCTCGTCCATTTAGTCCCGGTGACTGATCTACCTTTTTCCCTTTCAGCTTCCCATCAATCTTCCCCTTATTATAGTGACTGCCATCACTTCCGGGTCCTGACACTGACATATTACTGCTGTGCTCAACAGTGCAGACTATCGGATGTCTCACTTCAGGGTCTGTTTCTTACTCAATGAAGTGGAAACAGTTACTTCAAAAAAGAGATTGACGCAAATATTCCTCTTACCATATAAGTGTGGAATTCACCCTGTACATTGTTATTTGCGCTCTGCGAAGAGAAAAAGGCGATTTTTTTATCGTGCCTTTAAACAAGTGAACAATAATTGTTTTCTGACTCTGCACATATATGCCCCGAGGGTATCAATGTACACATTCGTTGCTGCTTGTATCTGATTGGCATCGTTACCCGTTCGATGCACCGCGTGTTTCTGAGTCAGTGTGAGTGCAAAGCATATAATGTCTCTGACATCAGGAATGCTTCCGAATGTCACTCAATCATTCGTCAATATTCAGTCACACAGGAGCATGATGAATTTTACTTGAGGAGGAATTCGCCTTCAGAACCATTCCTGCTGAGAAATTTGCCTGGATCAGAACGTTCACCAGGCGAATTCAGATCCATTCACCTTGAGAGATAAATCTGAATGAGAACGTGTACGTGGCCGATTGGGGATGTGGACCCGTGGCCTCAGGCTGTTTACCGAAAGCTGCTGTTTCTGTTAAACGCTCACAGAGATCACTGTTGATCACAGACAGAAATGTACAAACCTGACGCTGGCTTCACTCTGTGTGTGATTGTGGAGTCTCCGCCGTTACTCACATTGATCTGACATGATAAACGACTCTTTCGTGAAAGAGTAGGTATGATTTAGCATTGTACAGGAAATACGTATTGTGTGGAAAATTCCGCAGGTGCTGGAAGCCCAGAGTAACACGCACAAAATGCCGGAGGAATTCAGTGAGTCAGGCTGTATTAATAGAATTTACAGATCCGTTTACATTTTGTGCCGAACCCTTCTATTGGGCTGGGAAGGGGGCAGGAAGACGCCTGAACAAAATGGTGGGGAGGTGGAGGAGGACAGGCTGGGAGCTGATAGGTGAGGCCTGATGAGTCGGAATGCGAAAGGCTGAAGAAAAAGTAATCAGATTGCAGAGGCGAGTGTGCCACAGGAGAATGGGAAGGAGGGGCACCAGCGGGAGTTGATGGGCAGATGAGGAGAACAGATAAGAGGCCAGAGTGGACAACAGAAGAAGAGGGAACTGAACAAAAGTACCTGTGGGATAAGCTCATCAGATCTGTGTCTACTTTGCGGAATATGATGTGCTGTTGATCAATTAACTGAACATGAGATCTGGGATCGATCATCCAGGACCTTATTAAAAGCCCAATGAGAGCAGAATGGCCCAATGGGCTCTACCGGTCACATTACTTATGTTCTCACCTTCCCTTTGCAAACTAATGGCTGAATTCATGACCATCCTTACCTGTTCATTCCTCGGGAAATTCACATAGCTTGGGGATGCGTTCACGGCGTTTGTATCCAAGGTGCCTGTGGGGGATAAACAGATATGTCACAGCGGCGAAGAGCATCAGGAGCCGTTGTTGAACACAGCCGACGTCAATCCGACCAGAAACAAAGCTCCATTAACAGCATGAGCTTCCATACCACCAATCGCTAGAACCAGGAAGTCAGGGCCGATATTCATCAATATGAAGAGAAATTAAGTTGTATTCCATTCCTCCGCTGATAATGTAATCTTGAGCAGAAAATATCACCTTATTTAAATGGAAAATTCAGCGGCAAAGGTCGCATAATTCGTGGCCATTCGCGAGGTTAAAAACTTCCAGCTTTTGTGCACCATGAACTCACATATTTCAATCAAATGATTATATTTCCAAGGGCTCAGTAATAGAACCGTTGAAACGGAGTTCACTCACTATTTCTTCCGAAATTGCTGCTCGTCTCATATTGGGGTGGCGGTGAATTCTTGACCCTGAACAAACGGAAACAAAGGTCGAGACATGAATTCGTCAGGAGGTTACTTTCCTGCACTGACAATTCCATTTGTTATTGCTTGATACTGTTCCGGATATCGGATGCCCTATTCCAGTCCTTCTCGATCCCAACGACAGTGACCATAATGGGTTAAGTGGAGGTAAATTGCCTTGTCTTTTTTGACATCTGATGATGTTCACACAAATATTGATGAAGGCGAACCAATTCAGACAAACAACTTCGCCGTGAAGGCGGAATGCCGATTCCGTCCACAGATGGCCCCTGATCCCAGCTAAAGTCGATCTTTCCGAAATTCTCTAACAATAGTTAAAGGTAGAAAAGACATTCCAAGAAAAATGTGTTTACCTGCCAGTTTTCCTCGCGATCAACCATCCGCTGACTCCGCCGATCAGGCCCATGCCAAGTAAACCAAGTGCAATGCCCACGATCGCGCCAGTGGTGAGGGTAATTTTGTCATCTGCTTTTGTTGCTAACACAGGAAGCAAACAGAAATTTTACATTGCAGGAACATATCTCTTTTTTTTTTTTAGAAACGATTGTTGATCCAAGCTCCGCAAAGTTGTGGTCCCTGGCCTCGACTTTGCATCAATTAATATCAATTATTACTTTATTCTGGTAGGCTATTTAGAAGGAGGAATGAAGGTAAGGCGTGAGGAGAGCGTGAGAGGGAAATGGTTTGGATCTTTGATCATCGGATTTACACGGACGAATGAGAGACTCATTCACTCACCTTGTGCGGTGACATGGACAGTGAGATAACTGTTCCTGTTGGTTACGCCGTTACTAACCCGACATGTATAACTCCCAGCGTTAACCGAGCTTACTGACACAAGGGTGAGTTCCTGCCCTGTCTGCAGGAGATTGTTCCCGTTGTACCATGCATATTCACCCCAGGGGACTGACAGAGCAAAGCAAGTTAATGTCAGGTTTGACACAATATTGGACACAACTGGACGCTCCGGTACAATTCTGACCTGCTCTGGTCCATCTGTAAAATATAAAAAAAATAAATAACCAAATAAATAAATAAATATTGATTAGAGTATTATCCTGGTGAATCTGATGTTCTGACCTTCTCTGTTCATCTATACAATGAAAATATATGTTAATAAATGGCACATCCGATACAAGTTAACGCGGTTGACTGACTGTGTACTTACAGTAAACTTGCACGTAGATCTCTCCAGCGCCACTGCTGAAAGAGTTGCTGGCGATGCACTTGTACGTCCCAGCGTCGTTTCTGTTCACGCTGATTATAGTCAGTTTCGCCCTGTCGGGAGATGTAAATATTCTGCCGTTTTCCTTGATGGGTTGGTTGTCCTTGAACCATGTCCGTGTCTGAACAGTGCCCGACGCGTCGCAACTCAGTGCGACGGTATCGAGGTTTTCCAGGGGAGTGGAAGCATTGGCCACCACAGCAACTCCAGCCACTGTCCCTGTAAATACAATTAAAATGCCCTTGCTTTCATCTACAAAGTGTACATAATATTTGGATGCCGCCAACTTAATGTCGTCGTAAGTCCTCGCTGTTATTCCTGTGTGTTTCGATATCAATTCAGATTCCAGTTTACTGCCGTTACCCAAGGGGTCTGTGAGAAATATATTCCCCATCCAGAGGTTACCCAATGTTAATTTTTCCTGCATCAAGAATGTACATTACACATCGAAGCTGAATAAAACGGAATTGCACTTGGCTACAGTTTAATTGTCCCGTCGAGCTGGTGAAAATAAGCTATTCGAGCCATGTGCTGTTGAGGTCAGAGCCAGCATGATTTCGTACTTAATACGTGGTTAAGGAGTTAGCGTAAGATGGAGGACATGCCAATTATGATCACTGGTCTCTCCTCCAGGGAAGTTGCGAGCGGGACCGGAGGGACGGTTTGCTCCTGAACTGCAGAGGCATCAATGTCCTTGCGGGAAGGTTTATTGTTGCTGATCGGTAGAGTCTAAACTGGAGATACGGGGGTGTGGGGTTGATGAGAATCAGACTGTTGAAGGGTCCGTGGAGATGCTGTGGAGACAGATATCGGTAAGACGTCGGCTGCTCTGGATTAGGGGGTAGGACATATAGGACAGAGTTAAGGAAAAACCTCTTCTCCCAGAGAGTTGAGGGGGACTGGAATGCACTGCCTCGGAAGGCAGGGGACGACAATTCTCTGGATGCTTTCAAGCAGGATCGAGATAGGTATCTTATGGAGAGGGGAATCAAGGGATATGGGGACAAGGCAGGAACCGGGTACTGATAGTAGATAATCAGCCATGATCTCAGAATGGCGGTGCAGGATCGAAGGGCCGAAAGGTCTACTTCTGCACCTATTGTCTGTTGTCTATAAAGGAGAATAGGTGCACATAAGCAATGTGTCCCCTCCGCTTCGTAGCTGTGGGCATTTGTCAGAGGGTTAGCGGGACTGCGGCGGTTTCAGCTTAGAGCCGTCCCTCGCTTCCAGGGAACGGAATTATTTTCAAAGTTTCTAAACGGACTTAGACAGTGCTGGAATTTCAATGGTCCATTTCCAAGCATTTGTCCGAAAAAAAAAACACTCATTTGCACTCACTGTTCCAAATACAGGTCAAATTCCATTGCGTTGACGTAGAATCAAAGCAAGATTATAAATCTGAAGAGATAAATTAGTTTTGAATGGATAGAGTTGAAGTGATAGTCAGAACTCCGTGGAGTCCAAAGGGCAGACGCGATATCAATGCACCCCGGCCAGTCTAGTCGAATGATATTGCAAGTCCTGCTTTGTGCTTACGAGTTGTCCACCCACCCAAATCTCAGGTACATCACGATTGCCTTTGAACTGTGGTGACTGGAAAAGCTCAAAACGCATTGCTCTGTGACATGCAGGATAAACCAGTTTGTCCGGCACAATTCTTACACCTGAAGTCCAGAAGTGAACCGACTCTGTGGGAACGACATCGTCGCCGGAATTCGACTCCGATTTGAGGTTGGAAGTTCAAAATTGCAATTTGAATTCACCAGCGCCCGAGAGAGGCCTGCATCCGTCTCCCGATCAACTGCTCAGTTAATTCGGTACTCGCCTATAGTGGTTTATTTCTAGGGTACCGTTCACTAATATAATCCCACTCACTCGGAACCCCGTATTCAGCAGGACTTGTAATATCGTGTGTAACTACCGGAGACACTGGACACTTACTGTAGACATCGAGATACAACGGGTCGCTTGTGATTTCATTAATCAGGTTGCTTGCTCTACATGTGAAATTTCCGTCTGACCGGAGCACTCCAGAAACAGTGAGTGTGCTGTTATCGGCACTCAGCTCAAACCTGCCACCGGGAGTTATCACGCTGTTATCCTCAAGCCACAGGTAAGAGACATCCGTGCCTCTTGCGGAGCAGGTTAGTCTGACGGTGTCGCTGTACTCAATCAGCATGGTGGCGTTAGATGTTACAGTGACATTGGAAACAGGTTCTGTTAAAACAGAGGGGATCGGTTAGTGCACAGCTGAGGAATATAATCCGGAAGTTTATGGATTCCGTTCCGTATCTGAAAATAAGCTCAAACATTTATTATTCCATCATCAGGAAACATTTAACAATAATTCCACTTGTTGGACATAAGGTTTGAGATGAAGACACTGGACCTGAGACACGTCATTTCGTCCTTCATTCTCCGCCCAGTCAGAGACGGTAATTTGGAATTCTAACCCTTCAGGCCTATCCATGACGTCACAGACTGCGAGAAGGGTCCGTGGAGATGCTGTGCAGACAGATATCGGTAAGACGTCGGCTGCTCTGGATTGGGTACTGTGCAATGAGTCGGAATTGAATTAAAAGGACAAAGAACGTCGGGGTGAGTGATCTCATGAAATGATTGAATTCATCCTGAAAGTTGAGAAGGAGAAGCTGAAGTCGGATGCACCAGTGTTTCACTGGGTGAAAGGGTATTAGAAAAGCACCAGAGAGGGGTTGGGCAGGTTTAATTGAATGGGAACACTGCCAGGGACACTGAATAGAGTGGTATCCTTTCAGAAGGGAGGCGAAATGAATTTATATCGATAGAACGTGGCGAATCTGGCAATTATGTTCCAGAGGCAGCTGTAGAGGGAGTATCTTTATGTAAGTTTAACGCCGAGGATGATAGATTCTCGATTGGTCAGGGGATGAGGAATATGCGGAAACGGCTGTGATCGGGACTGCGAGGAATATTGGATCAGCCATGATGAAATGGCGGAGCGGACTCCATTGGCCAAATGGTCTAAATCTCCTTCCTGAGCCTTTCAGTCTTGTGCTCTCAACTGCAGCAAGTGAACATTTGTAATTTAATTCGCAAGTGAAAACAATTCCGCTTTGCATTTTCATCAATACTCTTATTCATCAACATGCAACGTTGTGGATTGATATCGTTAGTCAGTATTCTAATCGGGTTCAGGCATTTAGTTGAATTACACGGTCCTGTCTCCACCAACAACATTAATTATAGGACCTCAACAAGGGAGGAACGGACTACCTACCGAACACATTGATTTCCGTGGTTGAGGCATTGATCCTTTTTGTGACCCTGTTATAGGCCTCACACGTATACTCTCCAGTGTGGCTCACAGAGATGCTGTCGAGGACGACCTCCTGCCCACTTTGCAGATGGGGACCGTTCAGTTGCCAATTCAATTCAGCGTTTGGGCGGGACTCTGTGAAACATGTTGATCGTACGGTGCTTCCGGCAACGTGAAAAGGGGAGTCCGGCTGAGTGATGATGTGTGGAAGGTCCGGTCCGTCTAAAACAAACACACAAAACGGTTTGCAACAAATCACACAGGAAGCGCAGAGAGGAGGAGCAGCCCATCACCAGTGGAAGTGTCCTACACTCCGGCGAGTGCATTCGTCTGGAAGCCTCCCGCGGTAAATAGCGCAGGAGAGCGGATCGTTTAGTTACTTCTCCAGGGGTGTGGTTTGTGGGAAAGAATTAAGGAAACCTTTCCTGAACAATACACCCAGCGTCTCTCCCCGGCAAGGCAGCTTGGAGTGTGGATGCAATAACTAATGTGATCAGGGCTCGGGCAGAATGTCACGTGGGGCTTACACCATACTGTGACGTCACTGACCTTGTGTGGAAACAAAGGAACTCACCAATGACAGCTTTTATGTTCGGGCCCATTTTCAGATTCAATATTCTCTGTTCAGTCTCTATCTGTGAAGACAGTCGCCGGAACACCACTGCACAATGTGATGTTTATCCCGACCTAAAAGCTATAACCTCCCACATCAACAGGTGCACAGAAGCAATGTGTCCCCGCCTACTCGTAGCTGTGGGCATTTGTCAGAGTGTTAGCGGGGCCGTAAAGGACTGCGGGCGGTTTCAGCTCTGAACCTCACTTCGCTTCCAGGGAATGGAATTATTATCAAAGTTTCTCAACGGCCTTAGACAGCGCTGGAATTTCAGTGGTCCATTTCAAACCATTTGTCTGAAAGAAGCACTCATTTGCACTCACTGGTCAGGATACGGGTCAGATTCCATTGCGTTGACCCAGAATCAAAGCAAGATTAGTATTCTGAAGAGATAAATTTGATTTGAACGGATAGAGTTGAAGTGATAGTCAGAACTCCGTGGAGACCAAAAGGCAGACGCGATATCAATGCACCCCGGCCAGTCTAGTCGAATGATATTGCAAGTCCTGCTTTGTGCTTACGAGTTGTCCACCCACCCAAATCTCAGGTACATCACAATTGCCTTTGAACTGTGGTGACTGGAAAAGCTCACAACGCATTGCTCTGTGTGAAGAGACATGCAGGATAAACCAGTTTGTCCGGCACAATTCTTACACCTGAAGTCCAGAAGTGAACCGACTCTGTGGTAGCGACATCGTCGCCGGAATTCGACTCCGATTTGAGGTTGGAAGTTCAAAATTGCCATTTGAATTCACCAGCGCCCGAGAGAGGCGCGGATCCGTCTCCCAATCAACTGCTCAATTACTTCGGTGCTCGCCTATAGTGGTTTATTTCTAGGGTACCGTTCACTAATATAATCCCACTCACTCGGAACCCCGTATTCAGCAGGACTTGTAATATCGTGTGTAACTACCGGAGGCTCGGGGCACTTACAGTAGACATCGAGACACAACGGGTCGCTTGTGATTTCGTTAATCACGTTGCTTGCTCTACAGGTGAAATTTCCGTCTGTCCGGAGCACTCCAGAAACAGTGAGTGTGCTGTGATCAGCACTCAGCTCAAACCTGCCACAGGGAGTTATCACGCTGTTATCCTCAAGCCACAGGTAAGAGACATCCGTGCCTGTTGCGGAGCAGGTTAGTCTGACGGTGTCGCTGTACTCAATCAGAATGGTGGCGTTAGATGTAACAGTGACATTGGAAACAGGTTCTGTTAAAACAGAGGGGATCGGTTAGTGCACAGCTCAGGAATATAATCCGGAAGTTTATGGATTCCGTTCCGTATCTGAAAATGAGATCAAACATTTATTATTCCATGATAAGTAATCATTAAACAACAATTCCACTTGTTGGACATAAGGTTTGAGATGAAGACACTGGACCTGAGACACGTCATTTCATACTTCATTCTCCGCCCACTCAGAGACGGTATTTTGGAATTCTCCCCATTCAGGTCTATCCATGACGTAATCGACAATCTCAGCGGCCCTTCGGCCGGTTTCCTTCATGCTTACTAAGATGTCTTCCTGAACTGTTCCTATTTGCCTGCGACTGGACCAAGTACAAACTGTTATATACATCTACTGTCGAAATGATTTATGAATATTACATTTGCACGCTTCCCCAGCATTCCCTATGACAGTTCCTAATATTTACGAAACGCACTATTTAGGTCACTTTTAAATTGTACCTCACACAGTATCAATCGATTTTCGTTATTTTAGACCCCCCCTTCTGAGAAATACGTGAACATGGCAATAAGCTGTGCCCCTCGTGCTTTTTAGAAACCTCTATATGGTCATGCAAGAATAAGGTCGTATTCGAACCCCTGTAGGCATTCCCCTGAATAATAAGTTTACCGTCCTGGATGCTGTTGGTGAGGACGACCGACCAGGTGTGAGCCACGGTGGCAGGGCCTCTGTCACTGAGTCTGACCCTGTGGTGTAGAAGGGTGGGACGGAGTGGAGGAGAGCTGTCGTCATTGGAGACTCTATAGTCAGGGGAGCAGAGAGGAGATTTTGTGGACGTGTGAAGGAAACCCGCATGGTTTGTTGCCTTCCGGGTGCCAGGGTCCGGGATGTCTTTGACATCCTGGTACGAGAGGGAAAGCAACCAGAAGTCGTGATACATATTGGTAGCAAAGACATAGGCAGGAAGAGGGATGAGGTCCGTGAGTTTCGGGAACTCGGCAGAAGGCTGAAGAACAGGACCTCAAGGGTGGCGTTCTCAGGATTGCTGCCAGTGCTACGTGATAGTGATGGTAAGAATTGGAGGAGATGGCAGTTGAATGCGTGGCTGAGGAGTTGGTGCAGGGGCAGGGTTTTAGATTTTTGGATTATTGGGATCTCTTCTGGGAAAGGTGGGACATGTACAGATTGGATGGGTTGCACCTGAACTCGGGGGGGGGGGGGGAGAAATATCCTTGGTAGGTTTGCTAGCATGGTTCGGGAGGGTTTAAACTAATTTGCCAGGGGGATGGGACCCGGAAAGATAGAGCAGTGAAAGAAGTGCATGGAGTAAAGCCAGATCTAACATATAGAGAGGCTTTGACGAAAGAGCAGCAGAATAAATGGTATAATGGTAGTAAGGTAGAAGGGCTAAAGTGTGTGTACTTCAATGCAAGAAGCCTCAGGAACAAAGGTGATGAACTGAGAGCTTGGATACATACATGGAATTATGATGTAGTGGCCATTACAGAGACTTGGCTGGCACCAGGGCAGGAATGGATTCTCAATATTCCTGGATTTCAGTTCTTTAAAAGGGATGGGGGGGAAAAGGGGAGGACGGGTGGCATTACTAATCAAGGATACAATTACAGCTGCAGAAAGTGTGGGTAATGTAGCAGGATACTCTTTTGAGCCAGTATGGGTGGAAGTCAGGTACAGGAAGGGAGTAGTTACTCTACTGGGGGTATGCTATCGGCCCCCTGGTAGCAGCAGAGATATGGAGTATTAAATTGAAAGGCAGATTTTGGAAAGGTGCAAAACTAACAGGGTGGTTAACATGGGCGAATTTAACTTCCCCAATATTGATTGGCGCTTGATTAGTTCCAAGGGTTTAGATGGGGCAGAGTTTGTTAAGTGTGTCCAGGATGGATTCCTGTCACAGTATGTTGACAGGCCGACTAGGGGGAATGCCATAGTAGATCTGGTATTAGGTAATGAACCGGGTCAGGTCACAAACTGTCAGTGGGTGAGCAACTGGGGGACAGTGATCACAGCTCCCCGACCTTTAGCGTTATCATGGAAAAGGATAGAATCAGAGAGGACAGGAACATTTTTAATTGGGGAAGGGCAAATTATGAAGCTATAAGGCTAGAACTTGCGGGTGTGAATTGGGATGATGTTTTTGCAGGGAAGTGCACTATGGACATGTGGTCGATTTTTAAGAATTTCTTGCAGGATGTAAGGGATAATTTTTTTCCTATGAGAAAGATAAATAATGGAAGGGGGAAATAAGTATGGGTGACTAGTGAAGTGGAAAATCTAGTCAGGTGGAAGAAGGCAGCATACGAGGTTTTAGGAAGCAAGGATCAGATGGGTCTATTGTGGAATATAGGGCTGCAAGAAAGGAGGTTAAGAAGGTGCTGAGAAGAGAAAAAAGGGGGCATGAGAAGACCTTGGCGTGTAAGTTAAAGGAAAACTCGAAGGCATTCTTCAATTACGTGAAGAACAAAAGGATGACAGGAGTTAATGTAGGACCGGTTAGAGATAAAAGTGGGAAGAAGTGCCTGGAGGCTGTGGAAGTGAGAGAGGTCCTCAATGAATACTTTACTTCGGTATCCACCACTGACAGGGAACTTGATGATGGTGAGGACAATATGAGTCAGGTTGATGTTCTGCAGCATGTTAATATTAAGGGAGAGGAGGTGTTGGATTTATTAAAATACTTTAGGACGGATAAGTCCCCGGGGCCTGACGGAATATTCCCCAGGCTGCTCCACGAGGCAAGGGAAGAGATTACTGAACCTCTGGCTCGGATCTTTATGTCCTCGTTGTCCACGGGAATGGCACCGGAGTATTGGAGGGAGGCGAATGTTGTCCCCTTGTTCAAAAAAGTTATTAGGGATAGACCAGGTAATTATAGACCAGTGAGCCTTACGTCTGTGGCGGGAAAGCTGTTGGAAAATATTCTTAGAGATAGGACCTATGGGCATTTAGAGTATCATGGTCTGATCAGGGACAGTCAGCATGGCTTTGTGAAGGGGAGGTCGTGCCTACAAAGCCTGATAGTGTTCTTTGAGGAGGTGACCAGGCATATAGATGAGGGTAGTGCAGTGGATGTGATCTACAAGGAGGTTAGTAAGGCATTTGACAAGGTTCCACACGGTAGGCTCATTCAGAAAGTCAGAAGGCATGGCTCCGGGCAGGTTTGGCCAGGTGGATTCAGAATTGGCTTGCCTGCAGAAGGCAGAGGGTCGTGGTGGAGGGAGTACACCCGGAATGGAGAGTTGTTACTAGTGGTGTCCCACAAGGATCTGTTCTGGGACCTCTACATTTTGTGATTTTTATTAACGACCTGGATGTGGGGTTAGAAGGGTGGGTTGGCAAGTTTGCAGACGACACAAAGGTTGGTGGTGTTGAAGATAGTGTAGAGAATTGTCGAAGATAGTGTAGAGAATTGTCGAAGATTGCAGAGAGACATTGATAGGATGCAGAAGTGGGCTGAGAAGTGGCAGATGTAGTTCAAATCGGAGAAGTGTGAAGTGGTACAGTTTGGAAGGACAAACTCCAAGGCAGAGTTCAAAGTAAATGGCAGAATACTTGGTAGTGCATCTGGATCTGGGGGTACATGTCCACAGATCCCTGAAAGTTGTCTCACAGTTAGATAGGGTAGTTAAGAAAACGTTAGCTTTTATAAGTCGAGGGATGGAGTTTATGAGACGTGATATGATGATGCAGCTCTTTTAAACTCTAGTTAGGCCACATTTGGATTATTTTGTCAAGTTCTGCTCGCCTCAGTAAAGGAAGGATGTAGAAGCATTAGAAAGGGTACATAGGAGATTTACCAGGTTGCTGCCAGGTTTAGTGTATGGATTATGAACAGAGATTAAGGGTGCTAGAGCTTTACTCTTTAGAGAGAAGGAGGATGAGAGGAGACATGATAGATGTGTACAAGATATTAAGAGGAATAGACAGAGTGGACAGCCAGTGCCTCTTTCCCAAACACCACTGCTCAGTACAAGAGGACATGGCTTTAAGGTAAGGGGAGGGAAGTTCAAGGGGGATATCAGAGGAAGGTTTTTCACTCAGAGAGTGGTTGGTGCGTGGAATGCACTGCCTGAATCAGTGGTGGAGGCAGATACACTGGTGAAGTTTAAGGGAATGCTAGACAGGTATCTGGAGGAATTTAAGGTGGGGGTTATATGGGAGGCAGTGTTTGAGCGGCGGCAAAACATTGTGGGCCGAAAGGCCTGTAGTGTGTTGCACTATTCTATGTTCTATGTTCTATGTGAAGGCGGAAGAAGGAAACAATTCACTTCAGGCAAGGGTCACGAGGCAATGAGAAAGGTGACGCATAATCACTGGTAAGCACAGAGGAGAATTGCTGACAACAATTTGTAATATCACCCAGATAAGCTATCGTTACTGAAATGATGCAAAGTTCAGTGTCAGTGTCCATGTTATGGAGCCAATGGAAATTGTTACCTAGCATAACCGAACAAATATAAAGTGGGGTTCATCTTAAAAGCATGTATTGCAAACCCAAAGCTGCAGTAACGCGGATCAGAATACCTCAGTCAGCAGCGGACTTCACCTCACCAGATGCTGATAATTCAAATAAAAATGAAGTCTCTGTTTTAGACACACAACTCCGACACTTTCCGACCAACTCTCGGGATAATACATACTGTACCGAAGAAGAAATAGTTCCGTGTAGTTGAGCTGGATCGTATGATTACTTTGTTAAACGCCTCACAAGGATCAATGCCGGTGTCACTCATTGATAAGTCAGCAGGTATGAGGTGTTGTCCAAATTATTAAGTGATGAACCAGTAAAATACCAGAGGGGTCAGAAACAGCCAAACAGAGGTAAATCGTGTTTGACCCCGTCCCGTACGCAGGACATTCTGATTTGATGGATATAGTTGTTTTCTCGCTGCGTCTAAAACAAATGCAAAGACTGTTTGCAGAACAGGGACGAGAATGGAAACAATAGCTGCAATTTCCTCATACCATACAATGCTGGAAGAACTCAACGGGCCAGGTAGAATCTACGGAAAATTGTACTGTCTAACAAATATTTTACTGTCCATCTTTAACACTGTCCAGATCTCCACCAAACTTCCTGTCAACCATAATCTTCCTAACCCACCCGCATCCCCTCTTCATCGAAATCTTATACATAACATAATACCGCAGGCCGGTATGTCAGAAGAGAGTACACGGGAGAGCACTGTGAACAGACTTCCAGAAAGCACCCGCTCCACCGGCAACTCACCTCTGACCCCTGTGCACAAGCCCAGTCCAGAGGTCAAGGTTCAAAGTACATTTCATATGAATGCGCGACCGGACTGCCCCTCGGAAACTCCATTTCGCTGGAAGTGCCAGAACACCGTAAAAATACCGGGTCGCATAGGCGGTTCAAAAGGGAAATTGCAGGGTGATGTCTGCAATGATCGTGCTCCAGAGTGAGGGTCTTTAAAAGCGTAGTTAGTTTATTTTGTTTTTGGCCGCCATCAGCAAGCTGCCTCGCTACAGCGGCACCATCTATAAACGCGGTCAAGTCGCCAAGTTTTCATGTTTTCCTCTTCCGGAGAGGAGGAGAGCTGTCGTCATTGGAGACTCTATAGTTAGGGGAGCAGACAGGAGATTTTGTGGACGTGAGAAGGAAACCCGCATGGCTTGTTGCCTCCCGGGTGCCAGTGTCCCGGATGTGTCTGACCGGGTACATGACATCCTGGTACGAGAGGGAAAGCAACCAGAAGTCGTGATACATGTTGGGACCAACGACATAGGCAGGAAGAGGGAAGAGGTCCTGAAGGGTGAGTTTCGGGAACAAGGCAAAAGGCTAAAGAACAGGACCTCAAGGTTGGCGTTCTCAGGATTGCTGTCAGTGCTACGTGATGGTGATGGTAAGAATTGGAGGAGATGGCAGTTGAATGCGTGGCTGAGGAGTTGGTGCAGGGTGCAGGATTTTAGATTTTTGGACAATTCCGGGTCTCTTCTGGGGAAGTTGGGACCTGCACAGATTGGAAGGGTTGCCCCTGAACTCAAGGGCGAGCACTATCCTTGCGGGTAGGTTTGCTAGCATGGTTCGGGAGGATTTAAACTAATTTGCAAAGGGAATGGGACCCGGAGCGATAGAGCAGTGAAAGAAGTGCATGGAGTAAAGACAGATCTAACATGTATAGAGGTTTTGAGGAAAGAGCAGCAGAATAAAGGGTATAAAGGTGGTAAGGTAGAAGGGCTAAAGAGTGCGTACTTTAATGCAAGAAGCATCAGAAACGAAGGTGATAAACTGAGAGTTTGGATACATACATGAAAGTATGATGTAGCAGCCATCAGGGAGATTTGGCTAGGTGCAGGGAAGGAATGGATTCTCGATATTCCTGGATTTCAGTGCTTTAAAAGGATAGAGAGGGGGGAAAGGGGAGGAGGGGTGGCATTACTGGTCAGGGATACTATTACAGCTGCAGAAAGCGTGGGCAATGTAGCAGGATCCTCTTTTGAGTCAGTATGCGTGGAAGGCAGGAACAGGAAGGGAGCAGTTACTCTACTGTGGCTATTTTATAGCCCCCGCCCCCACCCCACGGTAGCAACAGGGATACCGAGGAGCAGATTGAGAGGCAGATTTTGGAAAGGGCCAAAAAATAACAGTGTTGTTATCATGGGCGTCTTTAACTTCCCTAATATTGATTGACACTTGATTAGTTCCAAGGGTTTAGATCGGGCAGAGTTTGTTAAGTGTGTCCAGGATGGATTCCTGTCACAATATGTTGAAAGACCTACTAGGGGGAATGCCATACTAGATCTAATATTAGGTAACGAACCGGGTCAGGTCACAGATCTGTCAGTGGGTGAGCATCTGGGGGACAGTGATCACCGCTCCCTGATCTTTAGCATTATGATGGAAATGGATCGAATCAGTGAGGATAGGAAAATTTTTAATTGGGGAAGGGCAAATTATAAGGCTAGAAATTGCGTGTGTGAATTGGGATGATGTTTTTGCAGGGAAATGTACTATGGACATTTGGTCGATGTTTAAGGATCTCTTGCAGGAAGTCACGGATAAATTTGTCCCAGTGAGGAAGATAAAGAAGGGTAGGGTGAAGGAACCATGTGTGATAAGTGAAGTGGAAATCTAGTCAGGTGGAAGAAGGCAGCGTACACGCGGTTTAGGAAGCAAGGATCAGATGGGTCTATTGAGGAATATAGGGTAGCAAGAAAGGAGCTTAAGAAGGGGCTGCGAAGAGCAAGAAGGGGGCATGAGAAGGCCTTGGCGAGTAGGGTAAAGGAAAACCCCAAGGCATTCTTCAATTATGTGAAGAACAAAAGGATGACAGGTGTGAAGGTAGGACCAATTAGAGTTAAAAGTAGCAAGATGTGCCTGGAGGCTGTGGAAGTGAGCGAGGTTCTCAATGAATACTTCTGTTCGGTATTCAGCAATGAGAGGGAACTTGGTGACGGTGAGGACAATATGAGTGAGGTTGATGTTCTGCAGCCAATTGATATTAAGGGAGAGGTGGTGTTGGAGTTGTTAAAATACTTTAGGACGGATAAGTCCCTGGGTCCTGACGGTATATTCCCCAGGCTGCTCCACGAGGCAAGGGAAGAGATTGCTGAAACTCTGGCTAGAATCGTTATGTCCTCGTTGTCCACGGGAATCGTACCGGAGGATTGGAGGGAGGCGAATGTTGTCCCCTTGTTCAAAAAAGGTAGTAGGGATAGTCCAGGTACTTATAGACCAATGAGCCTCACGTCTGTGGTGGGAAAGCTGTTGGAAAAGATTCTTAGAGATATGATCTATGGTCATCTGGAGAATCATGGTCTGATCAGGGACAGTCAGCATGGTTTTGTGAAGGGCAGGTCGTGCCTAACAAACATTATAGAGTTCTTTGTGGAGGTGACCAGGCATATAGATGAGGGTAGTGAAGTGGATGTGATCTACATGGACTTTAGTAATGCAATTGACGAGGTTCCGCACGGTAGGCTCATTCAGAAAGTCAGAAGGCATGGGATCTAGGGAGGTTTAGCCCGGTGGATTCAGAATTGGCTTGCCTGCAGAAGGCAGAGAGTCATGGTGGAGGGAGTACATTCGGATTGGAGGGTTGTGACTAGTGGTGTCCCACAAGGATCTGTTCTGGTACCTCTACATTTTGTGATTTTTATTAATGACCTGGATGTTGGGTTAGAAGGGTGGTCCGGCAAGTTTGCAGACGACAGAAATGTTGGTGATGTTGTAGACAGTGTAGAGGATTGTCAAAGATTGCAGAGAGACATTGATAGGATGCAGAAGTGGGCTGAGAAGTGGCAGATGGAGTTCAACCCAGAGAAGTGTGATGTGGTACACTTTGGAAGGACAAACTCCAAAGCAGAGTAGAAAGTAAATTGCAGTTTACTTGGCAGTGTGGAGGAGCAGAGGGATCTGGGGGTACATGTCCACAGATCCCTGAAAGTTGACTCACAGGTAGATAGGGTATTTAAGAAAGCTTATGGGTTGTTTGCTTTCATAAGTCGAGGGATAGATTTTAAGAGACGTGATGTAATGATGCAGCTCTACAAAACTTTAGTTAGGCCACATTTAGAGTACTGAGTCCATTTCTGTTCGCCTCAGTATAGGAAGGATGTGGAAGCATTTGAAAGGGAACAGAGGAGATTTACCAGGACGCTGCCTGGTTCAGAGAGTATGGATTATGATCAGAGATTAAGGGAGCTCGTGATTTATTCTTTGGAGAGAAGGCGGATGAGAGGAGACATGATAGAGGTGTACAAGATATTAAGAGGAATAGACAGAGTGGACTGCCAACGCCTCTTCTCCAGTCACCACTGCTCAGTAAACGTGGACATGGCTTCAGGTTAAGGAACAGACTGCCACCGTTGATTGACGGACTAGTGGTGTGCCTCAGGAATCTGTATTGGTTCCAATGTTGTTTGTCATATACATTAATGATCTGGATGATGGGGTGGTAAATTGGATTAATAAGTATGCAGATGAAACTAAGATAGGTGGCGTTGTCGATAATGAAGTAGGTTTTCAAAGCTTGCAGAGAGATTTATGCCAGTTAGAAGAGTGGCTGAAAGATGGCAGATGGAGTTTATTGCTGATAAGTGTGAGGTGCTACATTTTGGTAGGAATAATCCAAATAGGACATACATGATAAATGGTAGGGCATTGAGGAATGAAGTAGAACAGAGTGATTTAGGAATAACGGGGCACAGTTCCCTGAGGGTGGAATCTCATTTGAATAGGGTGGTGAAGAAAGCTTTTGGTATGCTGGCCTTTATAAGTCAGAGCATTGAGTAAAGGATACAGACTGCTCTGCGAAACATATTCAGAGGAATCGGGCATCAGACCTCTGGAATGTCTGACCTGATGTGGGAGCGTTCATCCACAGGTTAGATGGGCAAAGTTTTTTAATGCGTAAATTATAGTTTGTTTACTGAATAAAGCACTGCAAGCTGCAGTAAAAAAAAAAAACAAGTAATTTTACGACCAATGCTGGTGATATTAAAACTGATTTTGATTCTGAAAGGAGAGGGGCAGATTCCGGCCATTTGGTTTATTGCGCCTGCGCCGCCATTTCGTCATGGCTGCTCCGAATCTCGTGCCTTCCCCCCGTATCTCCTGATGCCCTGAGGTGTCCAGAAACTGTTAACCTCTGTGTTAAATATACATAAAGACGTAGCCTCCACCGCCGCTTGTGGCAAACACTTCCAAGTATTCACCGCCTCTTCTGAAGAAACACCTTTTCAGCTCCGTTCTAAAAGGAAGCCTCTCTATTTTTAGCTATGTCATCTTGTCTTTGACTTTCCCACCACAGCAAACATCCTCTCCACATCCACGCTATCTGTGTCCTCTGGTCCTAGACTCCCCCACTACAGGAAACATCCTCTCCACATCCACTCTATCTGTGTCCTCTGGTCCTAGACTCCCCCACTACAGGAAACATCCTCTCCACATCCACTCTATCTGTGTCCTCTGGTCCTAGACTCCCCCACTAAAGGAAACATCCTCTCCACATCCACTCTATCTGTGTCCTCTGGTCCGAGACTCCCCCACTATAGGAAACATCCTCTCCACATCCACTCTATCTGTGTCCTCTGGTCCTAGACTCCCCCACTATAGGAAACATCCTCTCCACATCCACGCTATCTGTGTCCTCTGGTCCTAGACTCTCCCACTACAGGAAACATCCTCTCCACATCCACTCTATCTGAGTCCTCTGGTCCTAGACTCCCCCACTATAGTAAACATCCTCTCCACATCCACTCTATCTGTGTCCTCAGGTCCCGGACTCCCCCACTATAGGAAACATCCTCTCCACATCCACTCTGTCTGTGTCCTCTGGTCCTAGACTCCCCCACTACAGGAAACATCCTCTCCACATCCACGCTATCTGTGTCCTCTGGTCCTAGACACCCCCACTACAGGAAACATCCTCTCCACATCCACTCTGTCTGTGTCCTCTGGTCCTAGACCAGAGGGAGAAAGCAGAGTACTATCGACCTGTCAGCCTGATATCGGTGGTGGGGAAGATGCTAGAGTCCATTATTAAGGATGAAATAGTGGCATATCTAGATAGCAGTGATAGGATTGGGCCGAGGCAACATGGATTTACCAAGGGTAATTCATGCTTGACTAATCTGTTGTAGTTTTTCGAGGATGTAACCAGGAAGTTAGACGGAGGAGATCCAGTGGATGTAGTGTACCTCGATTTTCAGAAGGCATTTGATAAGGTCCCACATAGGATATTGGTGGGTAAAATCAAAGCTCATGGCATTTGGGGGAAGACATTGACATGGATAGAAAACTAGTTTGCAGATAGAAAGCAAAGGGTAGCAGTGAATGGGTGTTTCTCGGAGTGGCAGATGGTGACGTGGGGTGCCACAGGGCTCGGTATTAGGACCACAGTTGTTTCCGATTTACGTCAACGATTTAGATGAAGGCATTGAGAATAACATCAGCAAATTTGCTGATGATACTAAGCTGGGTGGCAGTGTGACATGTGATGAGGATGTTAGGAGCATTCAGGGTGACTTGGATAGGCTGGGTGAGTGGGCAGATACTTGGCAGATGACGTTTAATGTGAATAAGTGTGAGGTTATCCACTTTGGGGGTAAGAACAGGAAGGCAGATTATCATCTGAACGGTGTAAAGTTGGGTAAGGGAGAAATTCAAAGAGATCTCGGAGTCCTTGTTCATCCGTCACTGAATGAGCAAGTGCAGCAGACAGTGAAGAAGGCTAATATAATGTTGGTCTTTATTACAAAGGGAATTGAGTACAATAGCAAGGAAATCCTCTTGCATTTGTACAGGGCCTTGGAGAGACCACACCTGGAGTATTGTGTGCAGTTTTGGTCTCTTGGCTTAAGGAAGGATATCCTGGCTGCAGAGGAAGTGCAGCGTAGATGCACAAGGTTAATTCCTGGGATGTCAGGACTGTCTTACGCAGAGAGACTGGGCTTGTACACGCTGGAATTAAGGAGATTGAGAGGGCATCTGATTGCAACATATACGATTATTAAGGGATTGGACAAGATAGAGGCAGGAAATATGTTCCAGATGCTGGGAGAGTCCAGTAACAGAGGGCATGGTTTAAGAATTAGGGTTAGGCCATTTAGGACAGATTTAAGGAAAAACGTCTTCTCCCAGAGAGTTGTGGGGGTCTGGAATGCATTGCCTCGGAAGGCAGTGGAGTCCAATTCTCTGGATGCTTTCAAGAAGGAGCAAGATAAGTATTTTATGGAGAGGGGAATCAAGGGATATGGGGACCAGGCAGGAACCGGGTGTTAATAGTCGATGATGAGCCATAGTCTCAAAATGGCGGTGCAGGCTGGAAGGGCCGAATGGACTACTTCTACACCTATTATCTATTGTGTATTGTTTATTGTCTATAGACTCCCCCACTACAGGAAACATCCTCTCCACATCCACTCTATTTGTGTGTTCTGGTCCTAGACTCCCCCACTGCAGGCAACATCCTGCCCACATCCACTCTATCTGTGTCCTCTGGTCCTAGACTCCCCCACGATAGGAAACATCCTCTCCACATCCACTATCTGTGTCCTCTGGTCCCAGACACCCCCACTATAGGAAACATCCTCTCCACTCCACACTATCTGTGTCCTCTGGTCGTAGACTCCCTCACTACAGGAAACATCCAGTCCACATCCACTCTATCTCTGTCCTCTAGTCCTACTCTCCCCCACTATAGGAAACATCTTCTCCACATCCACTCTATCTGCGTCCACTGGTCTTTGATTCTCCCATCAAAGGAAAGCTCTTCTGCACATCCACTATATTAAAGCCTTTCAGCATTCGACAGGTTTCAATGACGTCACCCTTTACTCTTCTGGATTCCAGTGAATACAGGCCCAGAGACATCAGAGGCACATCCTATGACAAGTCGTTCAATCCCGGAATCATTTCCGTGAACCCTCTTTGAACCCTCTCCAAAACAGCTCACAATACTACAGTGAGGATTCACCAGTTCTTCATAAATTTTCAATATTATATGCTTACTTTCATATTCTTGTCCTCTTGAAATGAACGCTAACCTCGCATTTACCTTCCTCAAAACAGACTCAACCTCTAAATTAACCTTTAGACAATCCTGCACAAAGGACTGCCAAGTCCCTTTGCACATCATTCCTTTTTGTTGTTTTTTCCCCATTTAAAATATAATCAGTGTTTGAAACATGGGCTAATACAGTGATACTGGCGGTAAACTTTCATGCTACTCACGGTCATCCTAACGTTATTACTAACTGTTTTGCTTTTCATTAACAGCGAATAATAAGCATGTTCCCCTCTTGCCGTGCACTCCAATCTAACTGTGTCATTGTGTTCTACCGAGTCCGCGTCATTCGATGTGGTGTTGGGCTTCTGTAAAAATACCACAGATCATGTATCACCTGTAACGTACTGAGCTGAAATGTTGGCTCCAAGGAGATATATTCTGCTTAAAACAAAATACTACAGACGCACAGATCAGAGATAAGACTACAGAATGTTGTCAATATTCTGGTCGACTCACTACAGGAAGGATGTGGAAGCCATAGAAAGGGTGCAGAGGGGATTTAGAGGTTGGATTGGGGAGCATACCTTATGAAAACATGGTTGAGCGAACTCGACCGTTTCTTCTTGGAGCGACGAAGTATGAGAGGTGATCTGGTAGGGGTGTATAAGATGATGAGAGGCATTGATCGTGTGGATAGTCAGAGGCTTTTTCCCAGGGCTGACATGGTTGCCACAAGAGGACACAGGTTTAAAGTGCTGGGCAGTAGGTTCAGAGGAGATGTCAGGGGTAAGTGCTTTACTCAGAGAGTGGTGAGTGCGTGGAATGGGCTGCCGGCAACGTGATGGAGTCGGATACGATAGGGTCTTTTAAGAGACTTTTTGATAGGTACATGGAGCTAAGAAAAATAGAGGGCTATGGGTAAGGCTAGGTAGTCCTAAGGTAATGACATGTTGGGCACAACTTTGTGGGCCGAAGAGACTGTATTGTGCTGTAGGTTTTCTATTTTCAATGTCTCCTCTCTTGAGGATTTGATTTCAAATTTTGACCAACAATATCACGCCCCCCTCCTTGCCTACCTGCCTGTCCTTTCGAAACAATGTGTATCCATGGACATTAAGCTCCCACCTATAGTCTTCTTTCGGCCATGATTGAGCGATGCCAACAACATCATACCTGCCAATCTGTAACTGTGCTGCAAGCTCATCTTCCTTAGTACGTGTACTGCACGCACTCAAATATCACACCTCCAGTCCTGTATTTGCCCTTTTCGATTTTTCCCACCCTTCAGATTGTAACTCATCCTGTTGGCTGCAATTTTGCCCTGTCAGCAGGTTCCCCTCACAACACACTGCCTCTGTTTGCAAACCAGCTACCTCATCTTCATCGCCATTGTCCGCCTTTCCTTCGATACTTCTTGCATTGAAATACAGTCAGCTCAGGAGCAATCCGGTTCCCATTCGTGACGCAGAATATAAAAGGATAGCAAGTACAGAACTCAAATTGTTATATCTCAATGTACAGAGTATTAAAAAAATAAGGAGCGCACACCCCTCAGCATCAGCGGCTAGACAGTGGTTAGAGTGGAAAACATCCAATTTCTTGGGGTGCAGATCTCGGACAATCTCACCCAGTCCAGGAACACCACTGGGATTGTGAAAGGAGCCCAGCAGAGATTGAACTTTCTGAGGAAGCTTAAATAAGCACCACTCCCCACTAACATCTTAACTACATTCTACAGAGGCGTGGTTGAGAGTGTGCTGACCTTTTGCATCACAGCCTGGGACTCCAGCTGCAGTGCTGCCGACAAAAAAGCCTTGCAGAGGGTGGTTAGGGGAGCAGAGAAGGTTATTGGGGTCTCCCTACTTTCTTCCAAGACCTCTTTCAACGTCGATGCCTCCAGAAGACACGTTACATCATTAAAAACCCCCTCACACCCTCTCCATGAGCTGTTTGTTCTTCTGCCATCAGGTACACGTTACAGGAGCATCAAACCGAAAACCACAAGGCGACTAAACAGCTTCCTCCCACAGGCAGTCAGACTGCTAAATAGCTGCTCTACCTGACTCTGCTTTTGCACACTTTTAATTTGCACTGGACACTAATAACTTGATTTTAACCGGCATGTGGCTGTTGTGTTTTACTATTTATTGTTGCGTTTGTTATGTTTAGCACAACTTTATGGGCCGAAGGGGTAAATAGAGTAAAATACAGCACGGACAAGTGCGAGCAGCCTGCAAGCAGAAATGGCGATACACAGCCACGCACAACAGTGAGAACTGAACAGTACGAGAGCAGGTCTGGCAGAGTTCACTGGAGTCCAGGTTCTGCGACCACCGTAAAGGTTGTATTGTATTCTTTCACCACAGGAATAAAATGAAAGTTATGGTCCGAGATCGCATGAGTCTGTCTCACTTACCAGTGACACGCAGAGTGATGGTCGCTGAGGTTTGGGAGCCACTTGTTGGAACCATATACACACGGTATTCCCCGCTGTCCGACATGTTCACCGACTTCAACAGAAGCGACCCGTTGGAGGTGAATATCTCGGCTCGCGACTTGTAGGAATTATCAACAGTCCCGGTCTGACCGATCCACTGGGCGACTGTTAGCCCATTAAAAGTCCAGCTTCCACTGCTGACGCTGGACGACGGCCGGACTGAAAAAAGCGCCTCACCTCCAGCGGTGACATTTATCTGGCTGTGCTCAATGATAATAGTAAACTGCTGGGACTCACCTGAGAAAGAGAAAATCATATGAGGGAAAAGCGACAGACGCGGATAGACTTGGGAACTGCACTTAAATCAATCTGTACAGATACCAGGGATCTGTTCTTAGATCAGTAAGGTAGATAATCAAAATCTCATCTTCATTCATCTAACTTCCCGTCGTTCTGTTGATTATACCAGCACCAGTGGTTGGAGAGAGCGATCCTCACCCGCCGTTATGTGGAGACAAAGAACGAGAGCTGCGAAGGGCAGTCCCGACATCCCGAGAGAGCAGCGCCGATCTCTGTTACACTCGGAGACTGAGCCGCACTTCCTGGTTTGCGGGTCAGATATCTGGATTCTGACGTCACAAGCGGCAGCGCTGATTGGATCAGAGAGTCTGTGCTTTGCTCAAATGAATATCAAATCCTGTGTGCTGTTCTACAACTATCTGCTGCTGTGTGGAATCCAATAATGGTCTCAAAGAGAGTTTCTCTCACCCACCGACATGCAGAGAAAGAGAGAGAGTAAAGTGAACTTCATCCACGCGATCCCGAGAGAGCGGCGCCTGTCTCTGTTACATTCGGAGACTGAGCCTCATTTCCTGGTCTCCAGGAGAGATCCCGGGAGCCCGTTATCTGAAAAGCCGGAGCTGACTGGAGCGCAGAGCGAGAAGGCGGAGAATGAACCAACTTAAAACGCTGGAGAAGCAGAAGGCTATTCGGCTCTCGATACGCTGGTGTCGTCCTCTAAAAGATCATGTGGAATTTCCCTCAAAACTATTTTCCTCCGGGATAGGTAGACTGGCTGAGTGCTGTCGCCGCAATAATCTTGCACACAGAGACAGCAGGACCAAGGAAGTGACTGTGAACGCCGCGAAGGAGAAGTCGGGAGATCACACACCAGTCCTCATTGAAGGGTCGGCGGTGGTGAGGGTGAGTGGGTTTAACTCCTTCTGAGAGAATCTTTGATTGGCCTCTCATAGTTACACATTCACAAAGAAAGGTACGTCAGCGGCTGTATTCCATCAAGTGATAGAAGAATAGAAACAGAGAATGCCGACAGCACAATAAAGCCCTTTCGACCCACATTGCTTGAAGAGATTTGGTATGGGTATGTCACCAAAAACTGAGAAATGTTCGCACATGCAAGGCGGAGAGTATTCTGACTGTTCCCATCACCGTCTGGTGTTCAGGCTGCAATGCACAGGATCGACACAGATTGCAGAGGCTTGTGAACAACAATCACATTCATCACAGTGCAAGCCTCTTCATAATCGAGAAAATCTTCAAAAGGTGGTTCCTCAGGAATACCGGGTCCATAGTTAAGGGCGATCACCGTCAGTACCATCAGTACCATTCAGTACCATCAGTACCTTAGCGACCTCAGAATTCCTTTTGTATTTGTTAGTTCATTTACTTTTTCATTAGTTAATTAATTTATTCGTTCATTCGTCTGTTTACTGACCTAAATATTTTATACAGTTTATGCATATGTTACTTATTAATGTACTGAGGACGCGTTGCGCCAACTGGCGGTTATGACAGTAATGATGGGACTTCTCTGAATTGGCCAGCCACATTGAGAAATATGCTCCATTGTTGGAACGGCCATTGCTGGAGTGGTGAATTGTTAGAGCGGTCCGGCTTTTGTGAAACAGGCTTAAACGAGAACACGCCTGGACAAACACAGCCGCATGCTCGAAGTAAGGAGTGATGTTTCAAGTAAGTTCTTTTTTTTTTGTAATTACATAGCTAGTGTGCTGAGGATAGATGCGGAGTCAGTGCCATGTACCTTGTGTGAGATTTAGAGAATTCCGCTCAGTTCCAGGTGCAGTACTTGCTTTGCTGGGAGTTTATCTTCGACGAGTCCTAACTGTCCATGTGGAGGTCGTATGATCGCTGGTGCATGTAGAGAATTCCCGTGATTTCTGTGCTTAATTGGCAGAAGTCGCGGCCGATAACACCTCAGAAAATGTGTATGTAAAGGAGACGAGGTGCGAGATCAGACTCAAGGTTTGACCTTTCTGACCTTGTCTCCGCATTCCGACACTGCCCCCTTGTGGTGACACTGTGGCACCTGCTTTCCGTGCTGTTGCTCTTCCTACTTTGCCAATGGAAGTACGGCCGTCACTGTATTGCCACCGGCGTCAGTTATCACTGTGTGCAGTTGTGCCTCTTCTTCCCAGACGATATCTTACTGCAGGCCGTCATTACACTTCACTCGACATATCTGCAGCGGTTTGCCGAGGTACTTGATGAGATGCCGAAACTCGGTAGGCTCCTGCGGGTTTAAAAGTGTTGGCGCGCTTTCCTCGCAATTATATTTATACGCGGTCTCCAGGACTGGTTCTCGGAGAGAGTCCTACGCAGAAATTTAAAGTTACTGGCCCTCTCACCTTTGATCCTCGGCTGATTACTGGCGCATGGACCTCTGGTTTCTCAAAGGCCGAACATTTATCTGATGATTACGTCACTTTGCTCTTGACTCCCCTCGGGTGAAAAAAATAGAGCAGGACAGTGCAGGAGCAGAGCCTTCTGTCATCGATAAAAAAGTTGAAGTCACTTGCGACGAACAAGAGAATTCTTCAAAGGCGAACATAGACAAATGATAACAAACCCATTCAGGATAATGAAAGGAAGTCTCAGTATTCAGAAAAAAGCTAATCTGAACATAACCCGTGTTCACAGAAATGACATAAATGTACTATAAACTATGATTTCAGTAGTGACAGCGCTGTTGTCACTTTTCTATTCTGTCTACTTTAGTCGTCAAGGGGAAAAACTGTTTATCAGGAACAGGGAAGGTGGAACAGTGTTACAGATAAACTAAAGGTTCTTAAGGGGTTTAATAATAAGTTAAGGTCCCGGATTTCTTTATGTCAAATCTGCATTTAAGTCTAAAACGAATAACGTCCCAAGCTTGCCAGAGCATTTTAACGCTTCAGTTAAAATAATGGAGAACCGTGCCGGTTTATCTGCTTCTGTCACCGAGGGACGTTCTGTGCCCATGCTTGTAAGCAGGATTGCCCACCTCTTCTCTTCACACCGACAGCTTCATTTAGAATCACCGACTGTTCAGGGAAGCTCCCGAGGTTTTGAGAATTAAATCTGTTTCTCAGTGTGCAGATCTCCGAGCAGGGCGGGCGTGACTTCGCGAAGTTAAGGAATCGATCCCTTTGTGAATGAAATTCGGCCGCTGGGCATACTGAACAAACCAATCTTAAATCAAACGAAAGCAAGCAGGCAGGGAAAAAAGACGTGGACGAAATAAAACGTGTCCTCTCCATGATGTCGTAGACTTGTATCATGAATTCCAATCCCTGTGACATTCAGGCTAATATGTCGGTCTCTATAGTAACTTTGTCTACAGAGTCCCAGCTGATATAATCGGACTGCAGTAGAAAGGAATAATTCCATTCCTCTTTCAGTTCTATCGGCAGAGACGGTGTCTCGTGTCAATGTAAACATCAACTCTTACACTCTCAGAAAAAAAAAAACAACGGTAAAGTTGTATTCACCTGCGACGCTAAGGGCCCAATTCAGAAAAAAAATGATTAGAAAACATCTAACCGAGACAATATCTCGATTTTCAGAAAAACCTATCTGAACATAACCCGTCTTAACAGAAATGACACAGGAAATTATAGATGTGCTGTCAATATTCTTTGCAGCAGCGACAGTGCAGAGATCTACCTGCAAGTTAATTGCAGGTACGCAGGTTGCTCATTACATTAGTTTACATTCAATATTACCGATCACAGAAACAGCATACAATCTCTACTTATGTTGCAGATGGACCAGACAACATCGGGATTAAGCCGCAGGCTCCGGTTTTCACAGACACTCTCACAAGTCTGAAATTAACTTATTCTGTCCAGTCAGTTCCCAATGTTGCCTATAGATGGCGCAGTAGAGCACATTATCAGCAGGAAGGGCAGGGCGGCAACATCGACTCAGTTATCAATGTGCTTTTCTGTAAAGATCAGCCTGCAGCGAAAAGAAAAGCTTCTGCTGAGATTGCACTTTAATCGAGCCCTTAATCATCCAAGCAATTTTATTTTGCAATTTTGCAATTATCATGCTGTGCTCTTCCATCGACGTCGGTCACCAGAGGAAAAAAAATCATATGTCGTGAATATGGAGCACAGATGCAGATATCATGGCGGGTCTGAAGGTATTTATTTCGAGGTCAATCTGCCGGAAATTTCAATAATCATTTAAGTGTAAGGCGAATAATATTTCATGTTTCCCAGAGGATGGAGAACTAAAGAGCGGGTAGAACTCTCCGGTTAAAATCTTGTAGCGCCACGTCGGCCTTTCTGCCTCAGTAACCGCGGGCCGGTGCTTGTCATCAGGATCGCTCAAAGCCGCTCTTCACAGTAGCAGCTTCACTTGACATCACCACATATTGACGAGTGAAACTCCTGACGTTTTGAGAAGTAGATGCGTTTCTGAGAATACAGATCCCCGAGCAGTGCAAACCTGACTTCACTAAGTTAAGGAAGCTACCCCTTTGTGAATAAAATGCAGCCGCTGGACACAAAGAGCGAACCAATCTTGGAGCCAATTACCGGGGGTAGGAGTAACATCACATTAAGGCGTAGATGCATAAACCGCTGAAAACACCCAGCAGGTCGGGCAGCATCTGTGAAAGGAGAAGCAGAAGTCGACATTGCGATGCAGGCCGGGATTGTGGGGAACAACAATGCGGCACTAAAATATTAAATGAACCTTCACCGGAGCGGGAGGGACATGGGGCCGAAGGGATTCGTCCAGCAGTTCTGACAGAGGATCTTCGACTTGAAATCTTAAACATTCCTTCTCCACAGAGGCTGCCTGACCGTCTGAGTGTATTCCGGGATTTCCTTTTTCTTTGACGTCGTTTTCACAAAATTCAGTCAGAACCAATTTATAGGTGAACGGAAAGAACCCTCCGTGTAACTCCTCCCGATGTGTGACCACTGGGAGATCCCGCTTTTCCAGGCGAACGAAGTTTAGGTCCTCGGCAATGCGGTCTCCCTCTCCCCGCCGGGTCTCACCTCCCCTTATCACTTCCCAGTTTCTGAAGCGCCTGGCAAGCACTACACATCTCCGCCCTTCAGTCCCCTTCAACCACCCTATCACTGTATCCACCTCCATTGCTGTTCCTGTCATGGGTAAACTTAATTTGAAACGGGGTGCAAAATAGACCCTGTGAACTGTGCTGCTATTGAGAGAGAGAGGGAGGCGTCCAGCCCAGTGAGAGAGACAGAGACAGAAATTGCTCGCAAGATTGATGTTATGTTTTCTCTTCTAGATTATTCTCCCTTTCCACGAGGTCACTTGCCCGCTTGCTGAAGTTCCTGCAGAAAGTGGATGGCGGAGCAGGTTGATGGACAGCTAGTGTCCAACATGTGGAGATAAAAACCAGGTCCGCTGTTACACAGGGAGACACACCACGAGACCCACAGTTTCGGACACTGAACGAGCTTTGTTGCACCCACAAGAAGGTGGGTTTTTGGAGGATCGATTCGAGGAAATCGGTCAGTGACTCGCAGTTTGAAAAGGTGCGAGCGGTGGGGAATTATTTGTGTATCCACCCTTTTCAGAGTGATAATTCCACCACTAAAGAACGTTCGTACGTATCATGGTCATTGTCAGTGACCACAGCAGGGTTTCGGAAGACAACGGGAAGATCGACGGTATCACATCTCACTTCCCTCTCTCTCTCTCTCTCTCTCTCTCTCTCTCTCTCTCTCTCTCTCTCTCTCTCTCTCTCTCTCTCTCTCTCTCTCTCTCTCTCTCTCTCTCTCTCAAGTTACTCAACTAGCTACCTCTAACTGAACTTAACTCTCTTCATCACGTCGTAAGAGTGTACACATTTACCCCGAGGTTTGAAAGAGCCTAGTTTTGCTCCTATTTCCATATATTCATTATATTTGCATTTATATTACTGTCTTGCTTAGTTACTAATAAACGCTATAAGTTCAGAGTAATACCAGACCCCAATGTGTTTTCCATTTCTGCTGGTTCTTTAACTGGGTCGTGGAGTACGTAACAGAATTGGGGGCTCGTCCGGGATTCCACTCGATTCTCGCGCAAGTTTCAAATTATTTTGAAATACTCAACAGCCCCAACTTTCTGGCGTCCTCGATTGCCTCAGTGTTTAACACAACCAAAATAAAGACGATAAAGAAAGAACCATAGGTGACAAGTGAGTTGCAGATCTAGTCAGGTGGAAGAAGGCATCATCCATGAGTTTAAGGAAGCGCGCATCAGGTGAGGCTATTAATGAATATACGGTAGCAAGAAATGAGCACAAGAAGGGGCTAAGGAGAGCAAGAAGGGGGCATGAGAAGGCCTTGGCGAATAGGGTAAAGGAAAACCCCAAGGCATTCTTCAATTATGTGAAGAACAAAAGGATGACACGAGTGAAAGGAGGACCGATTAGAGATGAAGGTGGGAAGATGTGGCAGGTAGCTGTGGAAGTGAGCGAGGTCCGCAATGAATACTTCTCTTCTGTATTCATCAATGAGAGGAAACTTGATGATGGTGGGGACAATATGACTGCGGTTAATTTTTGAGCATGTTGATATTAAGGGAGAGGAGGTGTTGGAGTTGTTAAAATGCATTAGGACGGTAAGTCCCCGGGGCCTAACAGAATATTTCCCAAGCTGCTCCACGAGGCGAGGGAAGAGATTGCTGAACCTCTGGCTAGGATCCTTATGTCCTCGTTGTCCACGGGAATGGTACCGGAGGATTGGAGGGAGGCGACTGTTGTCTTCCTGTTCAAAAAAGGTAGTAGGGATAGTTCAGGTAATTATAGACCAGTGAGCCTAACGTCTGTTGTGGGAGAAGTGTTGGAAAAGATTCTCAGATGTAGGAACTATGGGCATTGAGAAAATCATGGTCTGATCAGGAACAGTCAGCAAGGCTTTTTGAAGTGCAGATCTTGTTTAACAAGCTTGATAGACTTCTTTGAGGAGCTGACCAGATATATAGATGAGGGTAGTGCAGTAGATGTGATCTACATGGATTTTAGTAAGGCATTTGACAAGACTCCACACGGTAGGCTTATTCAGAAAGTCAGAAGGCACGGGATCCAGAGCAGTTTGGCCAGGTGGATTAAGAATTGGCTTGTCTGCAGAAAGCAGAAGGTCGTGGTTGGCTGAGTACATTCGGATTGGATGCTTGTGACTCCTGGTGTCCCACATGGATCGGTACTGGGACCTCTACTTTCGTGACTATTATTAACGACCTGGATGTGGGGGTCGAAGGGTGGTTTGGCAAGTTTGCAGACGACGCAAAGTTTGGTGGTGTTCTGGATAGTGCAGAGGATTGGCGACGATTACAGAGAGACATTGTTAGGATGCAGAAATGGGCTGAGATGTGGCAGATGGAGTTCAAACCGGAGAGAAGTGAGGCGGTTCACTTTGGAAGGACAAACTCCAAGGCAGAGTACAAAGTAAAAGGAAGGATACTTGGTAGTTTGGATGAGCAGAGGGATCGGTGTTTCCATGTACACAGATCCCTAAAAGTTGCCTTACAGGTAGATTGGGTAGTTAAGAAAGCTTATGGGGTGTTAGCATTCATAAGTCGAGGCACAGAGGTTCAGAGTAGCGATGTAATGCTGCAGCTCTACAAAACTCTGGTTAGGCCACACCTGGAATATTGTGTTTAGTTCTGGTCGCTTCACTACAGGAAGGATGTGGAAGCATTGGAAAGGGTACAAAGGAGATTTACCAGGATGCTGCTAGGTTTAGAGAGTATGCATTATGATCAGAGATTAAGGGAGCTAGGACTTTCTCCTTTGCAGACATGATAGATGGATACAAAATATTAAAAGGAATTGATAGAGTGGACATCTATCGCCTCTTCCCCAGGGCACGACTGTTGAATACAAGAGCACATGGTTTTAAGGTAAGGGGTGGGAAGTTCATGGGGGATATCAGAGCCAGTTTGATGCGTGGAATGCACTGCCTGAGTCAGTGATGGAGGCAGACACACCAATGAATTTTAAGAGACGGCTGGACAGGTATATGCAGGAATTTAATGTGGGGTGTGGGTTATGTGGGTTCCAGGTTTAAGGGCCAATGGGCTTGCATTGTCCTGTACTATTCTATGTTCTCTGATCTGCAGAGGAGATGCTGATTTGCTTGACCGTATTTCTGGTTGAATTTGAACTGCTGAAGAAATATACGTGCGTACATGGGAAACAAACCGAGTTGCAGGAAACTTGCTGGGAGATGGGTGTATGTGGCCTATGTTTTAACATTTATTACAGCCCTGCGGAACTGACTCAATCCTTGAGAGTGTGTTGAGAATGGCTTGGGTGAGGTGTCAATGCACTGTGCAATACCGCCGACAATCCTACTAGAGAAACAAGCTATTACTTACATCGATCTGTAAAACTAACTGTATTCTTTTCAACATGACCTGCCCTGTGAGGGGCGAGGGGGTGGTCGAGTGTTCGATGGAGGGAGAACTGTGTTCTTTTGACAGTATGTGTAGGTCCACTGAATTGCTGCAGAACTATGATGACGCAATTACCACAGCTTCCCTTTTCTCTCTTATCTATTATTAGCAGACTGTGCAGTGTTAGTCACTGCTGGAGAGCAAGTGAATACAATTGCAAGATGCAAGTTCCCTTCCTCCACCACCCACAGATGTGTGCACACTCTACAGAATGCAGCATACTAACCTACCCGGTGTATTCTACCAGAAATTCCGGAACACCACTCCCACTACTACCGACTACCCCACCCCCAAGTTAACAACCATTCTCGCCCAGAGGGCGAAGGTGAACAAGAAAAAAGAGGTTCAAGGCGATTAAACACTACCTTTCTCTCGAAGATACCCCGCCACTGGGAAATCTGTTTGAACTGCCCGCATCACGGTGCGTGTCCGATTACCTGAATTCACTGCCTGAGAGAACTTTCTTAGCAGCTTTCCCAGACAGCGTATGGCAGATGATAATCTCTTTGCTCCTCCCTCAGCTTTCTGAACGATAACTGAAACTGGGTGCCTGGATCAAATTTAAAATCAGCACCAGGTTCATCACCACTGACATATGTCATTCAATCTGTTGTTTTCTGGCGGAGATCAGAGCAACAGATAACTGTGTCTGTGAACTAAGATAAGAAGCATGAATGAAATAATAACGAGAAGAAAGGTTGCGGTAGTAATCGCAGCTCCAGAGATCATGCAAATATCTGATGGTGGAGTGGAGGTACTCTATGCACTGAACGAGGGTCTTCATGTTCATATACGATCTCCCTGAGAGTAACATCAATACGTGGAAATAAATCACCTAAGGATTCATGAATATTAATGGAAATAAAACTTCAGAATGTTTAAAAAAGAGGGAACAATACAAAATGATGGATACTTTCCCTGTCTCTGAAATTCCAGCCTCTACACACACTCCCTCTCTGAAACCGGAACCGCTCCCTGTTTTTGTAGACATCTTGCCCCCACGCCTCTCCGACTCTATGCGTGCTCCTTCAGCATAGACCTTCCCTGTTTCTGTGTCATTCTTCAAGCACTAAACCCTTCCTCGGTTCTCTACGGCCTTCCGGCCTCTTCGCAGTCTCAGTAACCCTCCATGGCCCCTATCCAGAAGTTGGCTGACCCAAGTACTTCCCGGTGTTGCTGTTTCCATGCATACATCCGACAGGAGATATTGTGGATACATGTGGTCACTATCAAGCCAGGCTTGGGACATGATCTCTAATCTGACAGCACAGGACTTACCGCATCAAAGTCTGATATTCGTGAGATAATTTTCACTTCTTGTTTCTGAGAATTAAGGGTTCGTGGAATTGAGATCGGGAAGTACTTGTTACGCAAAAACAGACTGTTCGGAATCATCTATTTTTATAACAAAGGAAGCAACTGATTGCACCCTGGAGAAATTATATCAGCAGCAAAACTTTATAAACTCCCAGAGAGTTGGAAACGTAAGAGAGCGGGATTTAACACGGGTCTCCGCAGCGGCTCATTGGAGCCCACAACCATCTCTGATCTCCAGTCACTGCTCTGTTTCCGAGTGTCATTTCGTCCTGCAAATGGCACAAATGTAGAAATTACTCTAAAGAAAGGACGGTTCAAGCAGCAACTGTGGTAAAGGACGCAGTTTAAGTTTCCTGTCTGGATCAGCGATGAAGGTACCAGGAACCAAAAAACATGAATTTGGTTTCCCACCCAGACGTTGTTTCCGACAGTTTCTGTTTGCACTTCAGATTTCCAGCAGCTCCGGGGATTTTGTTTTAAATAATAATTTACTGGAAACTATCCTGCAACCAACAATTGAGATTTCAGTCATAATTTAACAAAAGATTGCGGAGTTGGGGGATAACATGAGGATAACAGGCCGGGTGGATGGTCGGAGTTTATTGCACAGGGTGGGACAACCTATATGAAACTCTGCTGGTTTCCTTGGCTGCGGCAGCAGTGAACCCTTCCAAAGGGTGATTAAATTGCGTGGAGGTTTAAAGTGTGGAGATCTGTGGCACATATGGATATATGATAGATATGTACATTAAATGAAATATATCTTATAGAAAAGGTTGTTGATGACGGAATTCAAATAAAAAAAACAAAAACAAAAAAGGTGTTCCTCATTTTCACGTCAACGATTTAGATGAAAGCATTGCGTATAACGTCAGTAGGTTTGCTGATGATACTAAACTGGGTGGCAGTGTGACATGTGATGAGGACGTTAGGAGAATTCAGGGTGACTTGGATAGGCTGGGTGAGTGGGCAGATACTTGACAGATGACGCTTAATGTGAATAAGTGCGAGGTTATCCACTTTGGGAGTCAGAACAGGAAGGCAGATTATTATCTGAATGATGTAAAGTTAGATAAGGGTGAAATACAAAGAGATCCAGGAGTCCTTGTTCATCAGTCACTGAAGGTGAACGAGAAAGTGCAGCATGAAGAGGGCTAATGGAATGCTGTCCTTATTACAAAGGGAATTGGGTCCAAGAGCTAGGAGATCCTCTTGCATTTGTACAGGGCCCTGGTGAGACAACAGCTGCAGTATTGTCTGCAGTTTTTGTCTCGAGGGCTGAGGAAGGATATCCTGGTCGTAGAGGAAGTGCAGCGTAGATTCACAAGGTTAATTCCTGGGATGTCAGGACTGTCTTACGCAGAGAGGTTATAGAGACTGTGCTTGTACAAGCTGGAATTAAGGAGATTGAGAGGGGATCTGATTGCAACATATAAGATTATTAAGGGATTGGACAAGATAGAGGCAGGAAATAAGTTCCAGATGCTGGGGGAGTCCTGTACCAGAGGGCATGGTTTAAGAATAAGGGGTAGGTCATTTAGGACAGAGTTAAGGAAAAACTTCTTCTCCCAGAGAGTTGTGGGGGTCTGGAATGCACTGCCTCGGAAGGCAGTGGAGGCCAGTACTCTGGATACTTTCAAGCAGGAGCTAGATAGGTAACTTAAGGATAGGGGTATCAAGGGATATGGGGACAAGGCAGGAACCGGGTATTGATAGTAGGTGATCAGCCATGATCTCAAAATGGCGGTGCAGGCTTGAAGTGCCGAATGGTCTTCTTCAGCACCTATTGTCTATTGTCTATTCACATGTTGGGAGCTGGGTCTGTTCAATCCTGCGAATACTTGGCCTCCACATCTGCCTGTGACAAATGATTGCCCGGTTTCATCACCCTCTGTCTAAAAACATTCCTCCTCATCTTCCTTTTAAAAGTACGCCCCTCAACCCTGAGGCCGTGTTCTCTGGTCTCAGAGTCTCCCACCACAGGAAACATCCTCTCAACACCCACTCTAACAATTCCTTTCACCGTTCAATAAGTTTCAGTGAGGCCACCCCTCAGGCCCAGTCATTGAAAGCTCTTCATATGACATGCCATTGAATTCTGGAATCATTTCTGTGAACCTCCTTGAGCCCTTCTTCAGTTTCAGCACATTGTTGGTCAGTTAAGGGGTTTAAACCTGCTTACAATGCTGCAGGTGTGCCCTCACCCGTGCGTTGTAACCATATAACATATAACCATATAACAATTACAACACTGCGTCATGAGTGATGGACAGGCATGATGGACATTGGGGTGCAGAGTTAACCATTTCCAACCCTTCCCCTGAGAACTACGAACTATTGCTGTTGTTATGCTGCTCATGAGAGTGAGATCAAGCACAGGTAAGAACATCTGCTACAGATAAGAGAGGGGAGAGAGACTGTTGATTTACTCTATTATGACTCTTTATGGATTATTTACCATCTACTACTTGGCTCGTTAACATTCCACAGGAGATAGCAGGAGTGGCCTGAACTGATGGACAATGTCATTCCGAGTTGATGGATAGCTGAGACCCCGTGAGTGGGGATAAAAAGACAGGTCTGGAGAGCCACCCTTCAGACACACCAGTGGACACCGATTGGGTGTTGGGAACCCACTGAAAGGCGGGGGCTTCGAAGACCGAACCAGGAGATCGGTCAGTAAAGCTCACAGTGTTACAGCAAGGTCGGTGTGGACTTGTGTGTGTGTCCACTCATGCCAGTGACGAGTCCACCACAAAAGAACGGTCTAGCTGAAGACCAGAGGGGTCATAATTGAATGACCACAACAATACGACGGATGAAGAAAGCAAAGGAAGGTTTGGCTGCTGTAGCTATTACCTCTCTCTCTCTCACTCTCTCTCTCTCTCTCTCTCTCTCTCTCTCTCTCTCTCCAACGATTTCAACACAACAACCATAACTACTTTAGCATTTATGAACTGAACTCTATACTTTCCTATAACAATTCATTTACACCTAGACATCGATAGCCCTTGCTTATTATTGTTAATTATTATTGTTCCTACACTTTTAGGTTTATTACTGCTAACTTGTGTTATATGTATATTTGCATTATTGATATGGTTTTGCTTATTTTTGTTAATAAGCACATTTCAATATAGTACCACCAGACATCAATGGGTTCTTCTTTCTCTGCTGGTCTGACACACAGTTACGGGGATATTCCAAATTGGGGGCTCGTCCGGGATTCGATTAAGTTCTTAGGGGTCCTGTAAATCGGGATAAAAGTCCCTTACCTGTTCTGGGTGTGAGTTTTACCAGACGGGAATCCAGCTGAGATGGAATTTGACAAATTTTTAAAAGATCTGACTATTATTAGCAGACTGTTCAGTGTTAAACCCTGCTACAGAGCAAACGAATGCAATTGCAACATGCAACTTCCCTTCCTACACAACCAGCACATAATGACCGATGTGTGCACAGCCTATTGAATGCATCACAGTATCCTACCAGGACTATTCTACGAGAAACTCCGGACCACCACACCTATCACTACTAACTGTCTCACACCCAACAACTACCCCATCACTACCACCTACCCCTCCCCTACCAACTTCTCGACCCTACACCTTAACAACCGTTGTCGACCTGAGGGAAAAGGTGAGCAAGGAAAAAGACTAAAATGGCAATTAAAGATTATTTTTTCCCCAAGATTTCCCGTCACTCGGAAATCTGTCTGAGCTGTCTGCACCATGGTCCGGGTGCGATTCCCGGAATTCCCTGCCTGACAGAACTTTGGTAGCAGCTTTCCCAGACAGCGTATGACAGTTTAAGGAGAGAGCCCAACATAAACCGCTCAGTGAGGGGCTTGTTATGGGGGGGGGGGGGTTATAAATTCCTGCCTTGCCAACAACAACCAGACTCATCCCTTAAAATCCAAACAATCCGCACCACACTTTTATGTAAACATTCCTCTGGGAAATGTTTTCTTGGTGACCATTTCTCGCTCAGATTTATGTCAGCGGAGAGAATAGGCTCACTGTGTAATCTATGAACACACAATGATATTGGAAAAAAAAAGCCAACATCCCTTACCACCAGAGCCTGAGAAACGCACCTTGTACTGATAAATCTCTCTGCTCCTCACTCAGCTTTCGGAACGATAGCAACTGGAACTGGGTGCCTGGAGAACGTTTAAAATCAGAAACAGAGTTATCACCACTGATTTATGTCATTTAATCTGTTCTCTTGTGGCAGAAGTACAGAGCAATAGATAACCGTGTCTACGAGCTAAGATAAGAAGCATAGAATAAAGTTGCGGTAGTATTCATGGGTCCACAGAACATTCAGAAATCTGATGGGGGCGGAGAGGATTGAGCGTGAGTCTTCATGTTCATATTCCTTCTCCCTGAGAGTAACATTAATAAGTCGAGTTAAACGTCATAATGAGTCATAATTGTTAATCGTAATGGAACAACTTCAGAACGTTTAATAAATTAACAATAGAAAATGATGGACACTTTCCCTGTCTCTGAAATTCCAGCCCCTTCACCAGTTCCTCTCTGAAACCGCACCCAGTCTATGCACACACTCCCTGTCTCTTTAGACATCGTGCCCGCACGCCTCTCCGAATCTATGAGCGTTCCTGCAGCAAAACCCATCTATTTCTCTCTTACCACAGACTTCACCGAATACCACCTGAACCACTACAAAGACCTCGGTCTCGTAAACCACCCTCCCACCCCCCATCTGCAATCTAAAGCCTCCTCCAGTCCCGAGACCTTTCCTGTTTCTGTGTCTCCTTTCAAGCATTACACCATTCCCGTTTCACTACGCCCTTCTGGCCTCTACAGACTCTCTCTCGCTCTGTATCCATCACAAGTGCTACTCCCCTCACGGTCTCTGTAACCCTCCCCGGCCCCTATGGCCTTCCACATCTCTGAACCTGCCTGCACCCTCAATGAAACAGTCAATGTCCTTGGGAGACAAGACCGTGCACATGTGTAGATCATATTTTCACTTGTCGGACGTATTTGTTGTCGGGAAAAATTGCAAGTTTGAACCCGGTTTGTGGGAAGCCTTCTGTCAGTGGGTTTAGAATTGCGGAATTCTTGTCCCCGGATGGATTTAGAGGGCAGATCTCTGAGAGGGACTTAAAGAGTGGAAGATTAATGCTTGAATGGAAGTGGTTGTAAATTGGTAGTGGGTAAAGGCTAATGGGGAAATGGGTGAGAATTCTCTGGGGCAGATACTGCTGTATGGTTGCAGATGTCAGCTGTCCGAAGTAGTTCCCGGTCCTGTTGTTTCCGTGTGTACATCCGACCGGAGATATTGTGGACACTGTAGGGATCCAACCAAGCTTGGGGCATGATCTCTAATCTGACAGCACAGGACTAAGCACTTTAAATTCTGACATCCGACCGGAGATATTGTGGACACTGTAGGTATCCAACAAGGCTTGGGGCATGATCTCTAATCTGACAGCACAGGACTAAGTACATTAAATTCTGACATCCGACAGGAGATATTGTGGACACTGTAGGTATCCAACCAGGCTTGGGGCATGATCTCTAATCTGACAGCACAGGACTAAGCACATTAAATTGTGATTTTCGTGAGAAACTTTTCACTTCTTGTTTCTGAGAATTAAGGGTTCGTTGAATTGAGATCGGGAAGTGCTTGTTGCACAATACCAGACTGTTCGGAATCAACTATTTTTATAACAAAGGAAGCGGCCGATTGCAAACTGGAGAAACTAGATCAGCAGCGAAAATTTATTAACCCTTTATAAACTCCCAGAGTGATAGAGAGGGCAGAGGGGGGGATTGAACACGGGTCTCCGCAGCGGCGCCACTGGAGACCACAACCATCTCTGATCTCCAGTCACTGCTCTGTTTCCGAGTGTTATTTCGTCGTGCAAATTGCACAAATGTAGAAATTACTCTAAAGAAACGACGGTTCAAGCAGCAACTGTGGAAAAAGACACAGTTTGCGTTTCGTGTCTGGATCAGCGACGAAGATATCGGGAACCAAGAGGATGAATTTGGTCTCCCACCCAGACGTTGTTTCCGACAATTTCTGTTTCCAATTCAGATTTCCAGCAGCCACGAGGATTTTGTTTTAAATAATAATTTACTGGAATCGTCCCCGAAACGGACAATTGAGAATTCAGTCATGATTTAACAATAGACTGCGGAGTTGTGGGATAACCTGAGGATAACAGGCCGGGTGGATGGTCGGAGTTTATTGCACAGGGTGGGACAACCTATATGAAACTCTGCTGGTTTCCTTGGCTGCGGTAGCAGTGAACCCTTCCAAAGGGTGATTAAATTGCGTGCAGGTTTAAAGTGTGGATATCTGTGGCACATTTGGATATATGATAGATATGTACATTAAATGAAATATATCTTATGAAAATGATTGTTTGATGATGAACTTCAATAAAAAAAAAGTACAAAAAAGGTGTTCCTCTTTTTCACCTGTCGGGAGCTGGGTCTGTTGAATCTTGCGAATACTTGGCCGCCACAGCCGCCTGTGACAAAATATTGCCCGGTTTCATCAATCTCTGTTCAAAAAAATTCCTCCTCAGCTTCCTTTTGAAAGTACGCCCCTCAACCCTGAGGCCGTGTCCTCTGCTCTCAGAGTCTCCCACCGCAGGAAACATCCTCTCAACACCCACTCTATCAATTCCTTTCACCGTTAGATCGGTTTCATTGAGGCCACCCCTCAGGCCCAGAGCCATTGAAAGCTCTTCATATGACATGCCATTCAATTCTGGAATAATTTCTATGAACCTCCTTGAGCCCTTCTTCAGTTTCAGCACATTGTTGGTCAGTTCAGGGGTTTAAACCTGCTTACAATGCTGCAAGCGAGACCTCACCCGTCCGTTATAAAGTTACAAAACCACATCCTTGATTTTATATTCTAGTTCACGTGAAATGAATGCGAACACCTTCCTGATCAAACACTAATCCTGGAAGTGAATCTTTAAGCGAACAAGTTTGAACCCAAGTTGAGCAACAAGAATCATCTCACTGGGTTACAGTGAAACATCGACACGAGGGAGACTGATGGAAGAACCACATGAAGTGACCGAATTATGGGATAAATCAACATGCTGCAAATCAGAAGCGACGTCACATTTCTGCCATATAGGCAGATAGAGAAAAGGGGCCGAATCTGTGACTCGGATTGATCATCATTTTCTGAGCCAATTCACGCAGCAATCGGAAGTCAAGTCAGAGTTTCAGCACCGTTTTCTATTTAATTACATTTGTTATTCAGCCATAAAAAAAAACAGAGTAATTGCTTCGGCCCTTTCAGCGAACGACAGCAAGCCCGATTCACAGAGGAGATTTAAACGGACGTTGTCTGGATGGCGGAGCATGCCTTAGGAGAATAGCTTGAGTGAACTCGGCCTTTTCTGCTTGGAGAGATGGAGGATGACGGGGGTGACCTGATAGAGGTGTTTAAGGTGATGAGAGGCATCGATCGTGTGGATCCTCAGAGGCATTTCCCTCGGATGAAGTTGCTAACACGACTGGTCTAACTTCCTAGTGCTTGGAAGTAGATACAAGGGGGATATGAGAGGTAAGAGTTTCACGCAGAGAGTGATGGGTGTGTGGAATGCCCTCCCAGCAAAGGCGGATAAATGGGTCTTTTATGAGACTCATTTTCATTAAAAAAAATCTTTTTATTAATTATTATTAAAGATTAACAAAAGGAGATACATTAAGTCAGTATGTCATTATATGCAAGAAAGAATTAAAATAGCAAATAACTGATTAACAAAGCTAAGCAAAATGTCAATAGTAATAAAAGAAAATAACGTGTTAAGAATATATTTTTGAAAGAAAATGAAGGAAAAAAAGAACCCCTCATAACAAAAAAAAACTACTAACTGAAAATCAAACAAACAAGCAAAAGAATAACAACAACATTGGGCGCATAACCCCGGAGCTGTACAACGATACATCTTCCTTAGGAAAAAAATCAATCCGCCAACTCGAATCCACTTAAAAATTTGGAAGGAAGGGTTCTCGGCCCGAGAATGCCCGACTGTTGGCAACGCACCTAAACAAACTCCTCAAAACATTGAGGGGAGTGGTAGACAGGCGCTCCTCTCACGGGAGCTCCCTCATTCCCGGGGTCTTTCTGCTAGATCTCTCTGCAATAGCCGGGACACCCTTCCCAATATATCTCTTCTTAAAGGGTGCAATTAATGGAATTAAAACCACTTGGCCGCTTGTGCCGCGACTCCGGCCTCACGCTAAGTGAATAACGAAGCTAATCTGTGGGTTGAGCGTGAAGCGCTACGATATTTCATGTTCTTGAGCGTAACAAGTAGTCAGAAAACTATCGGACTATGACGTGGGTCAAAACGGTATATAGATTATATCACAGTGTAACGTTGAGAGGACAAATGTCGGCGGCAGAGTGAAGGTGTCAATTATGGGACATAGGAGTCTGGGCTGAGGTGAGGGAACTAAGCTGCTGTGATACAAACGAGTCAAAACCTTCAGTGATGACTTCGTCCTGAGGATGTGAAACGCAGAAAAGATCTAACGGAGACATAGAGAACAACCATGAAGAAACAATGAAGGACATTCTGAACGGTGGCTTTTCCCTCGATGGTTGTCCTTCCTCTGTGTCAATTCACGGGCCAACCATCCTCTTCTCTTCACCAGTGACGTCATCTGCGGAAACAACACACAATTTATGTTGACCACGTCAGCGATCCGGAAGTGCTGCTGCTGGGGAGGATAAATACGAAGTGAAGACTTTTGAATCTGTGTCAAACATCGTGACATTGCAACCTTCAATACAACTAGGAGATTTCATATCGCCACGGTCCCAGGAAATTTGTTCCTTTCAATAACAGTATATCGTTGTACGATGCCGCCCAACTCCAGTCTTGCGCAGTTACTTGTCTCGAAACTGCTAATCACGGGCACAACCGTGGCCCTGCACGGCCCACAGAACTGAAACTAGTGGATACGTTTCCTTTACAAGTAACACTACGTATCGGCAGCCCAATGTCCCGTTCACATACCTCTTCAGATCACTGTAAACAGATCGGTCCTCCAGGACAAGTCCCTGTTAATGAGAGGAAATCGGCATCATTAGCAGATTTTTTTTATTAGAAACATTCTGTGAATGAAGTGAACTGCAAGAATATTGAAGAGTATCTGCGCACATTTAATAAATTATGTCTGAAAGTAACACAAAGCAGACGGACCGTGATGAACAGAGGATCCGAGACAGACAGACATGGTCCCCAAGCGAAAGGGCACGTAATTCCTTGCTTCTCTTCCTTCAAGAAGATCAGAGTGATATTTGCAACTTTCTAGTCCTCAAAAACAATTCCATAGTAATCTTCAGCTTGGCATACCAGTACTATTCCCTCCTCTACCCCTTTAGAGACACGTTTCAGAATGCTAGGGTGCAGTTAATCCAGGTGATTTCTCCACCTTCAGCCCTTCCAGCTTGCCTTGCATCTTCTCCTTATTCTAGTGACTGCAACCACTCCGGTGCCCTGACACTGTCATACTGATGGTCTGCTCCGCAGTAAAGACCGACACATATTACTTCATGAGTTCAACCGCTGTGTGATTCATCATACTGTGTGAAGTGGGAACAATTACTTCAAAAAAGGACTGACGCAAATAATTCCCTCACCGTGTAAGTGGAGTTTCCATCTTGTGCATCGTTCCTTGCGCCCTGAAAAGAGAAATTGAAGATTTATATTGTGACGTTTAACCTTGCGCTCGACAATTGTATTCTGTCTCTCCACATGTAAACCCCGAGGGTATCAATCTTCACATTCATTGCTGCTCGGACGCGACCCATCACATTACTTATCTTCTCATCTTTCAAACAATGACTGAGATCATGAACATAATTCAAAAATCCAACCTGTTCATCCCTTGAGAGATTTTCATAGGTTCCCGATGCGTTCACGGTGTTTGTATCCACGGTGCCTGCGGGAACAGTACAGATACGTCACAGCGGTGAAGAGCATCATGGGCCGTTGTTAATACAGCGGATGTCAATCCGGACAGAAAACAAAATGCCAGCGACAGCACGAACTACATTCCCACAAACGCCAGAAACCGGTCACCCCCTGTATAGACGACCAATAATTTAGGTCAGATACAGAAAGGGAAATACCATACCACCCCTCCAAAGTTATTGTAATCCTGAGTTGAAAATGTCTACCTATTTAACTGGACAACCCAACAACCCAAGCAGCATTATTCGTGAACATTTGCTCGGATGAAAACCTGCAGATTCTGTGTACTCGGGACTCCCATATCTAAATGAAATGTTAAGATTTCCAGGAACTCAGTAGTAGAACAATTGAAATGCAGTTCACTCACTCTTCCTTCCGGAATTGACGCTCGTGTCGTACTGGGATTGTGGGGGATCATTGATCCTGAATAAACAGAAACAAAGGTCAAAACATGAATTCGGAAGAAGTGGCTTCTTGCACTGATACACCGAATGAGAACGGCTCCTACAGTTCCATCGGATACTCCATGGTTATTCCCTGAATCTGTTCCGGTTATGTGATGTCCGATTCCAGTCCTACTCGATCTTAACAACAGTGAGCATATTGGATTGCACGGCGATAGTGTTCTGGGCCTTCAGATCTCAGTTTTTCAGGGGAAAGTGACACATGTATCACTGAACGCTTCCGCTTTCGGAAAGATGTTCAAATTTCAGGAAAACAACGCCCACGTGAAAGTTTAATGCTGATTCTGTCCCCGGGTCACCCCTGATCTGTGGAATGTTTCCGGACTTGCTGATCAGTTTTAGCAGCTTTTGGGAAATGAGATGTAAAAAAAAATGGAGAAAGGTGGAGCCGGAGCGGTCCCCGTTTTTTTTTTTTAATCACCAGGCGAGTGTCGAGAATTGACCAGCTGCAAGTTGATTGTTGTCGACAGGGTAATATTCAGTCACATATGGCAAAGTTACTTCCCTTGGGAGGGGAGTTTAGGACAAGAAAGCACGGGTTTAGGATCGAAGGCCGTACATTTAGAACAGAGGTGCGGAGAAATTACTTTAGACAGACTCTGATAAATCTATGGAATATGTTGCGTCTGTGGAGGTCTTATGGTCTGATATGCGTTACCGCTCACCGAAAGGATGTCAGTGCCTGTTGAACCTCTCCACCCATGCACCGCTCGTGTTCCATTCCTGAGCCTTGCACATGAACCGTCAGCAAGTATTTATGTATTTCCTTCTCCAGCTTGTGTAATTTGCTTCATCCACCTGTCGCATCTCAAACTCGTATTAAAGCTTTTGGTATATCACTTTTGCAAAAAAATAAAAAGAAAAAGAAAACAGAATTCTACCGCACCAATTAAAAGTAGAGGCTATATTAGGAGAAAGCATGCATATACCCGCCGGATTTCCTCGCGATCAACCATCCATTGACTCCGCCGATCAGGCCCATGCCAAGTAAACCAAGTACAATGCCCACGATTGCGCCAGAGCCGAGGGTGCAATTGCCATCTGTTTTTGCTGATAACACACAAGGGAAACATATATATATGTTTATATATCTTACATTCTGAGAACACGTCTTTATCACTGGCAAATTCATTTTCACAACAATTTGACTGAGTCAGTTTAGAGTCGCATATTGTGTCGCAAGGATTATTCCCGGAATGAAAGGGTTAACATGCGAGGAACGTTTAATTGCTCTGGGTGTTTACTCGTTTGAATTTAGAAGGATGTGGGGGGGGGTGGATATCCCATTGCAAATTTCCGAATGGAACCATAGAAACATAAAACATTACAGCACAGAAAAAGGCCCTTCGGCCCTTCTCGGCTCTGTGGAACCATTTTCCTGCCTAGTCCCACTGACCTGCACCTGCAGCATATCCCTACATACACATCTCATCCATGTACCTGTCCAAGTTTCTCTAGAAGATTAAAATGAACCCTCATTTACCAGTTCACCTGTCAACTCAATCCACACTCCCACTCTTCGCTGTGTGAAGAAGCTCATTCTTCCAACTGGTCCAAATCCCCCTGCAAGCTTTGAAAACTCTCCGCACTGTCCACTACACCTCCAATCTTTGTATCATTAATCAATTTGCTGATCCAATTTACCACATTGTCATCGAGATCATTGATATAGATGACAAATAACAATGGACGCAGCACTGATCCCTGTGGCACACCACTAGTCACAGGCCTCCACTCAGAGAAGCAATCCTCCACTACCACTCTCTGGCTTCTGCCATTGAGAAAATATCTAATCCAATTCACTACCTCTCCATGTATACCCAGCGAATGAATCTTTCTTAGTAACCTCCCATGTCAAAGGCATTACTGAAGTCTATGTAGTCAACATCCACAGCCTTCCATTCATCCACTTTCCTGGTAACATCCTCGAGAAACTCCAATAGATTGGCTTGAACATGACCGACCACGCACAAAGCCATCTTGACTCTCCCTGGTAAGCCCCTGTCTATCAAAATACTTGTAAAGCCTTTCTATTAGTGATCCTTCAATTAATTTACCTGCTACTAACGTCAAACTTACCGGCCTATAATTTCTCGGATAACTTTTAGAGGCTTTTTTTTAAAAACAACGGGACAACAGGAACACCTCACCCGTCGATACCGACATTTTAAATATATCTGCCAGGACCCCTACAATTTCAACACAAGTCTCCATCAAGGTCCGAGGGAATACCCTGTCAGGTTCTGGGGATTTATCTACTGATTTGCCTCAAGACAGCGAGTACCTCTTCCTGTTTAATTTGTATAAGTTCCATGTCCTCACTACCTGTTTGCATTATTTCCAACGAGTCCATCACAGTTCCCTTAGTAAATAGAGATGCAAAAAAAAAACATTTAAGATCTCCCCCATTTCTTTTGTTTCCGTACATAGCCGACCACTCTGATCATCAAGCGGACCAATTTTATCCCTTACTATCCTTTTGCTCTTAACATATCTGTAGAAGCTCTTAGGATTATCCTTCACCCTGACTTCCAAAGCAACCTCATGTCTTCTTTTAGAACTCCTGATTTATTTCCTAAATATTTTTTGCACTTTTTATAATCCTCAAGCACCTTATTTCATCGCTGTTGCCTATATATGTTACACATCTCTCTCTTCTTTTTCATCAGAGTTCCAATATCTCTCGAGAACTAAGGTTCCTTATTATTATTCGCTTTGCCTTTAACCCTGACAGGAACATACAAACTCTGCTGTCTCAAAATTTCTCCTTTCCAGACCTCCCACTTACCAACGACATCCTTTCAAGAGAACAACCTGTCCCAGTCTACGCTTTTTAGATCCTTTCTTGCACTTTCAAGCACTGGCACACAGTACTTACAACACAGTGTGTCAGACAGAGTGGTCGGTAGCACTGGGGCACCACAGGGGACTGTCCTGTCTCCTTTTCTCTTCATCATCTACACCTCGGACATCAACTACTGCACCGAGTCTTGCCATCTTCAGAAGTTTTCTGATGACAGTGCCATAGTTGGATGCATCAGCAAGGGAGATGAGGCTGAGTACAGGGCTACGGTGGGAAACTTTGTCACATGGTGCGAGCAGAATCATCTGCAGCTTAATGTGAAAAAGACTAAGGAGCTGGCGGTGGACCTGCGGAGGGCCAAGGCACCGGTGACCCCTGTTTCCAGCCAAAGGGTCAGTGCGGACATGTGGGAAGGATTACAAGTACCTGAGGATACAATTTAACAAAAATCTGGACTGGTCAAAGAACACTGAGGCTGTCTACAAGAAGGGTCAGAGTCGTCTCAATTTCCTGAGGAGACTGAGTAGCTTTAGCATCTGCTGGAAGATGCTGTGGATGGTTACGAGTCTGTGGTGGCCAGTGCTATCATTTTTGCTGTTGTGTGCTGGGGCAGCAGGCTGAGGGTAGCAGATACCAACAGAATCAACAAACTAATTAGTAAGGCCAGTGATGTTGTGGGGGTGGAACTGGACTCTCTGACGGTGGTGTCTGAAAAGAGGATGCTGTCCAAGTTGCATGCCATCTTGGATAGTGACTCCCATCCACTCCATAATGTACTGGTTAGGCACAGGAGTACATTCAACCAGGGACTCATTCCACCGAGATGTAACACTGAGCGTCATAGGAAGTCATTGCTGCCTGTGGTCATCAAACTTTACAACTCGTCCCTCGGAGTGCTGGAGTTGTAAAGTTTTTTGGAGTTTTTGGAGGGTGTAACAAGGATGTTAGACGAGGGTAAGCCAGAGGATGTTGTATACCTAGATTTTCAGAAGGCATTCGATAATGTGCCACATAGGAGATTAGTGAGTAAAATCAGAGCTCATGGCATTGGGTGCAGGGTTTCAACATGGATAGAAAACTGGTTGGCAGATAGAAAGCAAAGGGTAGCAGTGAATGGGTGTTTCTCGGACTGGCTGGAGGTGACTAGTGGGTTACCACAGGGCTCTGTATTGGGACCACAGCTCTTTACGATTTATGTCAATGATTTAGATGAGGGCATTGAAAACTATGTCAGCAAGTTTGCTGACGATACTAAACTGGGTGGCAGTGTGACATGCGAAGAGGACGTTAGGAGAATACAGGGAGACTTGGATAGGCTGGGTGAGTGGGCAGATACTTGGCAGATGTCATTCAATGTGAATAAATGTAAAGTTATCCACTTTGGGAGCAGAAACAAGAGGGCAGAGTATTGTCTGAACGGGGTAGAGTTAGGTAAGGGAGAAATGCAAAGAGACCTAGGAGCCCTAGTTCACTAGTCAATGAACGTGAATGAGCAAGTGCAACAGGCAATGAAGAGGGCAAATGGAATGTTGGCCTTTGTTACAAGGGGAATTGAGTATAAGAGCAAGGATGTCCTTTTGCATTTGTACAGGGCCCTGGTGAGACCACACCTGGAATATTGTGTACAGTTTTGGTCTCCAGGTTTAAGGAAGGACATTCTGGCAATTGAGGAAGTGCAGCGTAGATTCACTAGGTTGATTCCTGGGACGGCAGGGCTGTCTTACGCAGAGAGATTGGAGAGATTGGGCTTGTACACGCTGGAATTGAGGAGATTGAGAGGGGATCTGATTGAAACGTTTAAGATGATTAAAGGATTTGATAGTATTGAGGCAGGAAATATGTTCCAGATGTTGGGAGAATCCAGTACCAGAGGGCATGGATTGAGAATAAGAGGTCAGTTATTTAAAACAGAGTTGAGGAAGAGCTTCTTCTCCCAGAGAGTTGTGGAGGTGTGGAATGCACTGCCTCGGAAGACGGTGGAGGCCAATTCTCTGGATGCTTTCAAGAAGGAGCTAGATAGATATCTGATGGATAGGGGAATCAAGGGAAATGGGGACAAGGCAGGGACTGGGTATTGATAGTGAATGATCAGCCATGATCTCAGAATGGCGGTGCAGACTCGAGGGGCCGAATGGTCTACTTCTGCACCTATTGTCTATTGTCTATTGAGTGTCAGCCACTTTGAGCCAATAAGCTGGATCTGGACTTATTTACACTTGGCATTTGAACGTCAGGTTTGGCACTATATTTGAAACAACTGGACGCTCCGGTACAATTCTGACCTTCTCCGGCCTATCTACAAAATGAGAATACCTGTCGAGTAGAATAAAATCCGGTACAAATGATGGTTGCTGGTTACCTGTGTACTTGCAGTAAACCTCCACGTAGATCTCTCCAGCCCACTGCTGAAAGAGTTGCGGGCGATGCACTTGTACGTCCCTGCGTCGTTTCTGTTAGCTCTGATTATAGTCAGTTTCGCCCTGTCGGGAGATGTAAATATTCTGCCTGTTTCCCGGATGGGTTGGTCATCCTTGAAACATGTCCGTGTCTGAACAGAGCCCGACGCAACACAACTCAGTGCGACGGTATCGAGGTTTTCCAGGGGAGTGGAATTATTGGTCACCACGGCAACCCTAGTCACTGGCTCTGTAAATACAATTAAAATTCGAATGGAGTTACACTTGGTTTCAGCGACATCATGTTCATAACATTTGGTTCGCCAACTCACGATCCCCGCCTCTGTCGCCATTCCTGTCTCTGATCCCCATGTGTTTCCATTTCAGATCAGATCGCGGAGTGAATGAAACTCCGGCGGAGTTTCTAGCTTTACTGCTGTTTCTTAGTAACTTGGCTTTACTTTAATTGTCTTCTGGAACAAATGAGAATAAGCTGGTCTCCCCGAATGCTCTGTCTTTTTACATCTTATTGCACCTACAAAATTCGTCCTATAATACTGTCGGCAACACTGAATCAAGGTTATAGCCGGGTGTTTGATGTCCAAGGATACATATTGTATCGAAAGGACCGGCAGGAGGACAAGCGGGTCGGGTTTGATGTGTTGGTGAAAAATGAAGTTAAATTATTAGAAAGAGGTGAAAGTGGGTGGGAAAGTATTAAACCAATGTGGAACAGCGAGGGTAAAATATCCCTAATGGGAATTGCACGGAGACCGCCAGACAGAACAATGATGCGGCCTAAAACAACAACGTGTGATAGAAAATGCATGTCTAGTGGGCAATGTTACAATAAGTAAGGAGGGATTTCAATAGGAAGATAGATTGGAAAAATCAGGTTGGTACTGGATTCCAGCAGGGTGATCTTGTAGAGTCCCTGCGAGCTGGTGTTTCAGGGCAGTTGGTGGTTGAGCCCAGTAGAGGATCATCTATTATCTATTCTGGATTTGGTGTCGAGCAAAGATACAGAATTGAACAGAGACCTTTAGGGAAAAGAAAACAAAGAACTTCGGTAAAGTGTTTATAACGTGATCGAATTCACACTGAAATTTGTGAAGGAGAAGCTGAAGTCTTATGTGTCAGTATCACAATGGGGTCAATCGAATTACAGACCCGTGGGACGGGAGTTGGCCAGAACTGTTGGGAAAAGAGACGATCATTAAGGATGAGGTCTCAGGGTACTTGGAGGCAGATGATAAAATAGGCTGCAGTCAGCATGCTTCCCTCAGGGGGAAATCTTGCCTGACAAATCTGCTGGAATCGTTTGAAGAAATAACAGGCAGGATAGACAAAGGATAACCGGTCGATGTTGTGTTCGGGAATTTTCAGAAGGCCAGGTCAAGGTGCCATACATGATACGAAGGTAGGAGGTGTTGAGGATAATGAGGTGGGTTTTCAAAGCTTGTAGGGAGAATTATGCCGGTTAGAAGAATGGCCTGAACGTTGGCAGATGGAGTTTAATGCTGAGAAGTGTGAGGTTCTACATCAGTCAGGGGTGTCAAACTCATTTTAGGTCACGGGCCGGATTGGGCAAAATGCAGCTTCATGCGGGCCGGATCAGTCGGGCGCGGGCGAACGCAGCTTTCATTGCCTCCGTTTTCTCAGCCTGTTCTCATGTGTCTCAGTCTCTGCTGTAACTACAAAGTGTTTCACTTCAGAAATTCCGTTTCTTATGAAGAAGACTGCTGAGCAAGCAGTCTTTTTTTATGATTGGTACTAACTTACAATCATAGGGTTCATATCGCCGGGCCATTAATAATTAAAATAATAGATCCATCTAAAATGATCTCGCGGGCCGTATATAATTCTACGCCGGGCCGGATATGGCCCGCGGGCCTTGAGTTTGACACCTATGTTCTACATTTTGGCAGGAATAATCCAAATGGAACATACAGGGTAAATGGTAGGGCATTGAGGAATGCAGAGGAACAGAGAGATCTAGGATAACACTGCATAGTTCCCTGAAGGTGGAGTCTCATGTAGATAGGGTGGTGAAGAAGGCTTTTGGAACGCTGGCCTTTATAAATCAGAGTATTGAGTACAGAAGTTGGGATGTAATGTTAAAATTGTACAAGGCATTGGTAAGGCCAAATTTGCAATATTGTGTACAGTTCTGGTCACCGATTTATAGGAAAGATATCAATAAATTAGAGAGAGTGCAGAGACGATGTACTAGGATGTTACCTGGGTTTCAGCACTTAAGTTACAGAGAAAGGTTGAACAAGTTAGGTCTATATTCATTGGAGCGTAGAAGGTTGGTGGGGGGGGGATTTGATCGAGGTATTTAAAATTTTGAGAGGGATAGATAGAGTTGACGTGAATAGGCTGTTTCCATTGAGAGTAGGGGAGATTCAAACGAGAGGACATGATTTGAGAGTTAGGGGGCAGATGTTTAAGGGAAACACGAGGGGGTATTTCTTTACTCAGAGAGTGATAGCTGTGTGGAATGAGCTTCCTGTAGAAGTAGTAGAGGCCAGTTCAGTTGTGTCATTTAAGGTAAAATTGGATAGGTATATGGACAGGAAAGGAGTGGAGGGCTATGGGCTGAGTGCGGGTAGGTGGGACTAGGTGAGATTAAGAGTTCGGCACGGACTAGGAGGGCCGGAATGTCCTGTTTCTGTGCTGTGATTGTTATATGGTTATATGGTTAGATGGTTTTATAAGTGAGGCTGTTTTACAAGCTTAGAGTTAATGGTATTACATGGAAGATTCAGCAAGATAAAGTAGTGGCAGATTGGCGAAAGCCAAAGCGTGAGCTTTCTCTGCCAGTCTGCCAGTGACCAGTGGTGTTCCCCGGTGGTCCGTGTTGGGGCCGATTATTTTCCTGTCACATGTCAATGATTTGGACGATGGAATTGATTGCACTCTTGTAAAGTTTGCAGACGACTTGAACACACGTGGAGGGGCATTTCGCATTGAGGATTTAGAGAGGCAGGTGTCGTAGAACGGTCATGCACTTTGTTTGAATAAATGGGAGATAAAACAGTAGAGGGAAAAGACAGAGTATTGAAGTGCATTGCGACTTGGGAGTCCTTGTGAAAGATCCAGTGAAGGTTAATGTTCATGTTGATTTTCTGCTCAGGAAGGCAAATGCAATGTCAGCATTCATTTCAAGTGGACGAGATTATAAAAGCAACGATGTCATCTTTCAATTTTCAATCACCAATGCGGTATCACCCTGAGTACTGGGAGCAGATATATCCCATTTTTCTTGGAAATTCACTCATATGAGTCTATCATTGAATGATTTTCGTATAAAGAGCATTTGATGGCTTTGCGTCTGTTTTCACTGGAAATCAGAAGAAAGAGGGGCGACCTGATAGAAAACTATCGAGAGGTGAGAGGCCTTGTTGGAGCCTACGTGGAGAGGACTATGGCCTCCGACTAACCATCCTCCTAACTTCTAAAAAACAACACAGAGTGGATGTGGAGAGGATGCTTCCTATAGTGGGGGAGTCTAGGAGAAGAGGACACAGATAGAGTGGAAGTGGAGAGGATGTTTCCTGTAGTGGGGGAGTCTAGGACCAGAGGACACAGATAGAGTGGATGTGGAGAGGATGTTTCCTATAGTGGGGGAGTCTAGGACCAGAGGACACAGATAGAGTGGATATGGAGAGGATGATTCCTATAGTGGGGGAGTCTAGGACCAGAGGACACAGATAGAGTGGATGTGGAGAGGATGTTTCCTGTAGTGGGGGAGTCTAGGACCAGAGACACAGATAGAGTGGATGTGGAGAGGATGTTTCCTGTAGTGGGGGAGTCTAGGACCAGAGGACACAGATAGAGTGGATGTGGAGAGGATGTTTCCTGTAGTGATGGAATCTAGGACCAGAGGACAAAGATAGATTGGATGTGGAGAGGATGTTTCCTGTAGCGGGGGAGACTAGGACCAGAGGACACAGATAGAGTGGATGTTGAGAGGATGTTTCCTATAGTGGAGGAGTCTGGGATCAGAGTACACAGATAGAGTGGATGTTGAGAGGATGTTTCCTATAGTGGGGGAGTCTAGTACAAAAGGACACAGATAGAGTGGATGTGGAGAGGATGTTTCCTGTAGTGGCGGAGTCTAGGACCAAAGGACACAGATAGATTGGATGTGGAGAGGATGTTCCCTGTAGTTGGGGTGTCTAGAACCAGAAGACACAGATAGTTTGGATGTGGAGAGGATGTTTTCTATAGTGGCGGAGTCTAGGACCAGAGGACACCGATATAGTGGATGTGGAGAGTATGTTTCCTATTAGGAGGGGGGTGTAGGACTAGACGACACAGATAGAGTGGATGTGGAGAGGATGTTTCCTGTAGTTGGGGTGTCTGGGACCAGAGGACACAGATAGAGTGGATGTGAAGAGGATGCTTCCTATCGTGGATGAATATGTACTATAGTTTCCTATAGAGAGGGTGATTCCTGTGGTGGGAGAGTCAACGTGAAGATGACACAGCTAAAAATAGAGAAACCTCATTTCAGAACGGAGCTGAAAGGGTATTTCTTCAGAAGATTTAGTAAATCCGTGGAATTGTTTGCCACAAGCAGGGGTGGAGACCATGTCTTTATGTATATTTAACGCAGAGGTTGATAGATTTTCTATTGGTCAGGGCATCAAGGAATACGGGGAGAAGGCGATGTTAACATTCATTTCATGTGGACGAGATTGTAAAAGCAAAGACGTGACCTTTCAACTGTTTAAGCACCAGTGAGGCATCAGCTGGAGTATTGTGAGCAGATTTGGGGCACCGTTCCTGGAAAGGATGTGTTGATACTGAAGGGCTTCAAAGGAAGTTCACTCACATGAGTCTATTGTTTTCATATGACGAGCATTTGATGCTTTGTGTCTGTATTCACTGGAATCAGAAGAATGAGGAGTGAACTGATAGACAGTTTCTTTCCTCTCAACTCTTCTGGATTCTAGTGAATACAGGCTCAGAGACACTAAAGGCTCCTATTATGACAAGTCTTTCAATCCTGGAATCATTTTCGTGAACCCCCTTTGAACCCTCTCCAATTTCACCACATCCATTCTCGGGTAGGGGGCCAAAACCGCTCACAATACTCCAATTGAGGTCTACCAGAGCATTATAAACTTTCAATATTATATGCTTTCTTTTATATTCTTGTCCTCTTGAAATGAATGCTAGCATCGAATTTCCCTTCCTCACAAGAGACTCAACCTCTAATTTAACCTTCAGACAATCCTACACAAATTACTGACAAGTCCCTTTCCACATCATTATTTTTGTTGTATTTTCTTCATTTAAAACATAATAAGTTTTTGACACATGGGCTAATACAGTGATACTTGCGGTAAACGTTCACTCGATGTGCTGCTCACGGTCATCCTAACGTTATAGCTATCTGTTTTGTTTTTCATTAACCGCGAATAAGAAGCATGTCCCCCTCTTGCCGTGCACTCCAAACTAACTGTGTCATTGTGTTCTACCGAGTCAGCGTCATTCGATGTGGTGTTGGGCTTCTGTAAAAATACCACAGATCATGTATCACCTGTAACGTACTGTGGTGAAATGATGGCTCCAAGGAGATATATTCTGCTTAAAGCAAATTACTGCAGATGCACAAATCAGAGATAAAACTTCAGAATGCTGTCAATATTCTGGTCGTCTCACTAGAGGAAGGATGTGGAAGCCATAGAAAGGGTGCAGAGGAGATTTACAATGTTGTTGCCTGGATTAGGGAGCATGCCTAATGAAAACAGGTTCAGTGAACTCGGCCTTTTCTCCTTGGAGGGACGGAGGATGAGAGGTGACCTGATAGAGGTGTACAAGATGATGAGGGGTATTGATTGTGTGGATAGTCAGAGGCTTTTTCCCAGGGCTGAAATGGTTGCTATAGTAGGACACAGTTTTAAGGCTCCGGGGAGCAGATACAGAGGAGATACCAGGGGTAAATCTTTTAGGCAGAGGGTGGTGAGTGCGTGGAATGAACTGCCGGCAACGGTGGTGGAGGCGGATACGATAGGGGCTTTAAAGAGACTTTTGGACAGGTAAGTGCTTAGAAAAAATGGAGGTTATATGTAAGCATAGTGATTCCTACGGCAGGGAGATTTTCGACACACGTGGACCGAAGGGCCTGTATTGTGCTGTGGGTTTTCTATGATTCTATACTGTCATAGACATGTTGGCGGCACTGGGGAGGGGAACATCGTTAAACGTTCCGCTAGGTGATTTACAACTAATCATTTCCAGCTGTCCTGAGAAACAGTCGTTTTCAAAAAATAGAGTAAAATACAGCACAAATGATTACTTGATGGCCTTGAAGACGGAACTGAATCCGGCACACACAGGTGCGAGCAGCCTGCAGACAGAAACGGGGATACACAGCCACGCACAGCAGTGAGAACTGAACAGTCCGAGACCAGGTCCGGCAGAGTTCACTGGAGACCAGGTTCTGCGACCACCGTAAAGATTGTAGTGTATTCTTTCACCACAGGAATAAAATGAAAGTTATAGTCCGAGATCGCATGACTCTATATCACTTACCAACGACACGCAGAGTGACGGTCGCTGAGGACTGGGAGCCATTTGTTGGAACCATATTCACACGGTATTCCCCGCTGTCCGACATGTTGACCGACTTCAGCAGAAGCGACCCGTTGGAGGTGAATAACTCACTCCGCGATGTGTAGGCTATATCTACAGACCCGGTCTGACCGATCCACTGGGCGACTGTTATCCCATTAAAAATCCAGCTTCCACTGTTGACCTCGGACGATGGCCGGACTGAAAAAAGCGCCTCACCTCCAGCGGTGACATTTATCTGGCTGTGCTCAATGATAATAGTAAACTGCTGGGACCCACCTGAGAAAGAGAAAATCATATGAGGGAAAAGCGACAGACGCGGATAGACTTGGGAACTGCACTTAACTCAATCTGTACAGATACCAGGGATTTGTTCTTAGCTCAGTAAGGTCGATAATTATAATCTCATCTTCATTCCCTTAACTACCGGTCGTTCTGTTAATTATCTGACCGCTGACTGGTCGAGAGAGTGACCCTCACCCGCCGTTATGTGGAGACAAAGAACGAGAGCTGCGAAGGCCAGTCCCGACATCCCGAGAGAGCAGCGCCGATCTCTGTTACACTCGGAGACTGAGCCGCACTTCCTGGTTTGCGGGTCCGATATCTGGATTCTGACGTCACAAGCGGCAGCGCTGATTGGATCAGAGAGTCTGTACTTTGCTCGAATCGACATCAAATCCTGTGTGTTGTTCTACAACTATCTGCTGCTGTTTTGTTGAGTGCGATAATGGTCTCAAAGAGAGTGTCTCTCACCCACCGACATGAAGAGAAAGGGAGAGAGTAAAGTGAACGTCATCCGCGCGATCCCGAGAGAGCGGCCCCTGCCTCTGTTACATTCGGAGAGTGAGCCTCAATTCCTGGTCTCCATGAGAGATCCCGAGAGCCCGTTATCTGAAAAACCGGAGCTGACTGGAGCGCAGAGCGAGAAGGCGGAGAATGAACGAACCTAAAACGCTAGAGAAGCAGAAGGGTATTCGGCCCTCGATACTCTGGTGTTGTCCTGTACCAGATCATGTGGAAATTTCCTCCAAACTACCTCCCTCCGGTTAGGTAGACTGGCTGAGTGTTGCCGCCGCAATAATTTTGCACACAGAGACAGCAAGACCAAGGATGTGACTGTGAACTCCGAGAAGGAGAAGTCGGGAGATCACACACCAGTCCTCATTGAAGGGTCGGCGGTGGTGAGGGTGAGTAGGTTTAAGCTCCTTCTGAGAGAATCTCTGCTTGGCCTCACACAGTTACACATTCACAAAGAAAGGCACGTCAGCGGCTGTATTCCATTAGGGGATAGAAACATAGAAACAGAAAAAGCCTACAGCACAATAAAGACCCTTTGGCCCACAAAGCTTGAAGAGATTTGGTATGGGTATGTCTCCAAAAACTGGAAAATGTCCGCACATGCAAGGTGGAGAGTATTCTGACTGTTTCCATCACCGTCTGGTGTGCAGGCTGCAATGCACAGGATTGACACAGATTGCATAGGCTTGTGTACAACAATCACATTCATCACAGTGCAAGCCTCTTCATAATCGAGAAAATCTTCAAAAGCTGGTTCCTCAGGAATACCAGGTCCATAATTAAGGGTGATTACCGTCAGGTATATGCTCTTGTCCCATTACAACCATTCGGGATATACACCCTTCCTATTCGTACAAAACGGAATATGCTTTCTTCTCATTGCCACCATCCGGGATATATTCTCGTGTCCTTATCGCCATCTGGAAGGTAGGTACATGAGCCGGAAGACCCACTCTCAATGAGCTACCAATATCTTCTGCAATCAGTTTTTTTTTGAGCGGTACATGGACCCATGAAGGCGAGCTCATTATTCTTTTTTTTTATTTGATAGTTCGTTTACTTTTTCATTATTTAATTTACTTACTCGTTCATTCGCTGGTTTACTTACCGAAATGTTATGTACATTGTATGCATATATTACTTATTAATGTACTGAGGACGCGTTCCGCCACTTGGCGGTTATGACAGCAATGACGGGACTTCTCTGAATTGGCCAGCCAGATGTACAAGGATTCTCCTTTGTTGGAACGGCCTTTGCTGGAGTGGAGTCAGTGTCATGTACCTTGTGTGAGATTTAGAGAAACTGGGATACCGCCTCTATCCCGCATAAATACATAAACAGACCCGCACAATGTACATCGGGTGCATGTTCCATGCATGTCCCATGAACGGGAGCTGCTGTTCCATGAGCTTTGACTCACACGGGACAATGAGGTGGTGATAGGCAGATGCTACAGGGAGGGAGCCACCCGAGAGGAAGGCGACAGGATCACAGGTAACCTGCGGGAGAGGCAGAGTGGATAGGCAGCCGGAGCAGTGACCCCTTGTGGCCGTACACCTCAATAGCTGGATGCATTTGGTGGTTTGCCGGGAGTGGAAATTACCAGGAGGAAGGTACTGAGTCTGGCTCTGCGGCCCAGAAGGGGATGGTGAAAGGGGAGTACAATAGCGATTGGGGATCCTCAATTAGAGGATCGGAATGCAGATTCTGTGAACATGGAAGAGACACCCAGTTACGCTCCGAATCCATGGTTTATCATGAAGGATTCGCCGCTGCTCTGTTCTTATCTGATGCAGCCTATCGGTCTGCCTGGTGGACTGAGAACCCTTTGGGCTGGAGAGCGACATTCACAGTATGGCAGTGAGCCATCTCAGTGAAAGAGAGGACTCAGAAATCCTCTGTGTCCCTTCGAAACAGCAATCTTGTCCTTAGGCCCTGTGCTCTGAACTCTAATGAATGTACATTGGCCAGGAAAATGCGGTGGAACAGTGGTCGTGTTCCCGTAGCTTCATTCTGGCCTGATACCCACCGCACCCCGTCCTCCCCTGGTCAATCTCGCTTCTCTGGCGGAATTCCGCTCACTTCCAGGTGCAGTACTTGCATGGCTGGGAGTTTATCTTTGACGACTCGTTGCTGTTCACCTGGACTTCATATGATCGCCGGTGCATGTATAGAATTCGCGTGTCGTTTTTTGTGCTTAATTGGCCGAAGATTGCTGCGATAAAAGTTAAGAAAATGTCCATCTTGTAGATTAGTGAGCTGCCGGAAATTGTCGCCCTATATCGCCAGTAGTGCAACGTTTTTAAATCGGACGGGCGATGTTAAGGACACAGAAAAGATACTCGAGATTGAATCTGACTGCAAAGTTGGGCGGCTCAGTGACGCGCGTGACCAATGCACCCATTCTGAACTCGTGTCTGTATCTTCCACACTGCCCCCTGGTGGTGACAGCGTCCTGCCTGACTTCTGCACTGACGCTCTTTCAACTTTGCCAGTGAAATTCCGGCCGTCACTGTATTGCCGCCGGCGTCTTTTATCGCCGTGTGCAGTTGTGTTTCTCCTTTTGTCATGCGCAGTCACTGAAATTTTTCGAAGTGAAGCTGCCTAATACAGCAATACCCGTCGCATATGTAGGAAATAATATTGGGGCGATAAATGAGAGACATCTCTGCATTATCGCGCCTTTACATTTGATCTGCAACGGGTAGCAACGGGTCTTTCGCTTGTTAGTTGCTGTTGTGTTAATGCTGATCTTTAAGGGGATGTTTTGCAAAAATAGTCGCTGTTCCCGCTGATACACTGAACAAAAGCTACTTTGCAAAAATAGTGATTAAATGTCATTTGTTTTGTTAATGCTGATATTCAGGAGGATTTTGTTGGGCAATGTGGGGAACACCGTTACTTTGGCATGCAACTGTGAGATGCTCTGAAGACAAAGATCCTTGTGGGTTTATAACAAGTACTTTGGATAATGAAAGTACATAACATTTTTGCAACCTCGCAGTGCCTGAAGGACATCACACATGGAATCCAGAGCACATCACACTCAGGTTAGGTCAAGATGCCTTGAGGTCTCGCGCCGCCAGATGATCTATGAAGATGTGTCAAATTCGCGGTTGCTGAAACAATACTTCTGAATGAACGGTGTGGGAGATTGACAAGGTAGTTGCTGAAAATTCAGATTTCCGCATCTATTTCAAGTTCGCAAAGCGGACACGTGAAACGGTCATTAATAAGTTCGGTAAACACGGGACGTGAAACAAACAGCCTGGCCCTTCTTCCCATTCCAACTAGCGTGAATATCACGTCCAATCTGATCTTGCTGTCACTTCCATATTCCGATCCGTACATCACCAACTCCAAAAAGTCCAGTAACTGGTCAGTTACATCTCAAAACAGGGCATATTCAGGGACAGCCGCAACTTACCAGCCCTCACTACACCTCCAGAACCATCACCACCTTTCTACGGTCAAGATGAAGCCACACTCAGGTTGGACGAACAACAACTTATATGCCGTTTGGGTAGCTTCCAACGTGATGGCATGAATATCGACTTCTCTAACTTCCGTTAATGCCCTTCCTCTTCTTCTTACCCCATCCCTTTTTTATTCTCCCCTTTTTTCTCTCTCATTCTCTCTCTCTGCCCATCACTCTTTGCCTGCTCTGCGTCTCCCTCTGGTTCTCCTCTCTCCCGTTCTTTCTCGGCCTCCCGTCCCATGATCCTTTCCCTTCTCCGGCTCTGTATCTCTTTTGCCAATCACCTTTCTAGCTCTTAGCTTCATCCCATCCCCTCTGGTCTTCTCCTAACTTCTCGCATTTCCCCCTCCCTCTCCTACTTTCAAATTTCTTAGTACCTTCCCTTTCAGTCAGTCCTGACGAAGGGTCTCGGCCCGGAACGTCGACAACGCTTCTCTCTGTAGATGCTGCCTGGCCTGCTGAGTCCCACCAGCATTTTGCGTGTGTTGGCTGAAGAGCTTGTTTCTTTGCTGTAAATCACAAAACAAAACAGATGTGCTTTACCTGCAGTCTGTTAAGCGCCACCTGGAACCTCCTGTACACATCAAACACTCCGGCCCCCTGTTACCGAGCCTAATTACACTCACCCCTGACTCAGTCTTGCATTACTCACACACCCACAGTGTCTTTCCGCTCAAAGTGCGCATCAGCTCTGCTTTTCACCCTCCAGGGGTCCCATGATTTACCCTGGCTTTACTGTCAAGTTACATCTCCACCTCCCCTTGTTGCCACTGTCCATCACCTCTCAACCCCTGCCGTGGTCTCCATGTTTACACATCTGACGTCACTCCCATCTTTCACGCGTTTAACTGGACACCTCTGTCACGTGTCAGCTCCCATCGCACCCTCAACGCTCGACTCTTTATATAAATATCTCCCTCTTTATCATTCAGAAGATGACAGTGGATAATTCTTTGATACTTCTTCTTACACCATTTCGACTCTCTGCCCGTCGCAACTGCCCATCAATACCTCTTAATTGATTCACTTATCCTCCACCAGATCTTGCACCAGCCGACTTTGTAATCTATCTCACTGCCCACGTTGCAGGGTCTCGACACGACCCGTGACGGCTCATTACCCCCCACAGATATTGCATGACCGCTGAGTTCTCAGCATTTTTTGTGTCTTGCTCCAGATGTCCAGAATTTTCACACTGTCTCTCCTGTCCTTTCCAATAATACATATTGTGCGTGACCTGCTGTAGTCTTAATTTCTCAGGTGCATGTTCTGTTTCCTCAATAGCAGACCGCTGCAAATTCCCCAATCTAGATGTCTAACTTACCCCGCCTCATTTCTCCGTTTCTCCTTCTTCCGCTTTCATGCAATAGCGAAGTCTTCTTCACTGCGCTCTGTAGCAAATTCGGTAAAACATAAGGAATTGGAGAAGAGTACAACCAAAGGCTCAGCACACTCCATTGTCAGACCTTGTGAAACTTCCTGTTGCAGATGGTCAGATCCTAGAGTCGAGCTTATAAACATATGTCAGTATCATTTAGACTCTGCTTTCTCTCCGCACCTGTTCCCCCACAAAGTTCCGCCGTCCCCACAAGTACAAAACAATATGCGCCAACCTCCTCAGCTATTTGCCTTCTTCCTCAATTTACTTCTGTCCGCTCTTTTACAAAGAACCGAATTTTAACCCTTGACAATCTTTTCTAAATATTCACAATTGCAAACCTAGCTTTTGTTGAAGGCAAGCAGAGTTTATATCGGTTAGGAATCTTTAGAACATTAGCTGTGGGGAGATTTTTTTCAGGGTGGTCTCTCTCAAACTGGAACATGGAAACACTCTGAGTAAACAAGTTCTGGTTTACATCCGAGAGTCATGCTTGTAAATATATGTAAATTTCCTTCAGAGTCTGCTTTCTCTCCGCAAGTACAAAACAATATTCGCCAACTTCCTCTGCTATTTGCTTTCTTCCTCAATTTACCTCTGTGAGCTCGTTAAACCCTTGACAATGTCTTCTAAATATTCATATTTGCAAAGCTGCCTCTCATTGAATGCAAGCACTGATTACACGGATTGGGCATCTCAGAACAGATTTTTTTTTTTGTTTCAGTGTGGTGTCTCTTCGACGGGAGCATAGAAACTCCACGTAATCGAGTTCTGGTTCACGTCTCCAATTCACTTCTGCAAGCTGCCAAAGGTATGGCAGTTACGGTGTCAGTTATCACAGAGTGCAGTCGTGTCCGTCCGTTTCGGATGCCCACCAACTGTAAGTCTGAGGTTGCAGACTGATCGGCCGAGATCTCCTGAAGCAGGGGAACAGGATCTATCTGCCGACTGGCCGACCTGAGTTCACTTTCGAAATGTAAGTGTGTTAACTTCAACAGTCCGCCAGATATCCTTTATGGATTAAACTAAGTCATTACAGAAATTGCAACTGGTATAAAAGTGTTTAGGGAACAATTAACTGATGAGCATTTGTCAGCTGTAGTTAGGATTTGCCAATGATGACGTCACCACAGTGAACCACATGGTGACTTGCGGGGACTTGGTTGGACAAGAGCACAGATGTACAGGTCCTGATTGCACTGCAGACAGGGTTCACGGCCCTCAGCACAGGGAGTCAGTCAGAAAGAAGGAATAAGTTCCTTAGACCGTCTGTTGCCAATCTTTTTTCTTTTAATTTCTGACGAAGAGATAGTGGGTTTGAAATTCAGACGATATTTAGGTCGGATAGTTTGAAAGAACTTTGGACACTAAGGGGAGAGGTTGGAAAATGGCATCAAAGCTTCTGGCCAATCCGGAACTTCTGTCGTGGTTTCTGAGTGATGGGTTCGTCAGGGTGCGGGGGAAATGGTGATCTGAAGTTTCTACTCAATATGATCTGACAACGGCCAGTTAACTGCGACCAGCTGCGCTATGGTGGAGCATCTGGGTTGAATAGGATTTAAAATGTTTCCTGATGCAAAATATATAATCCAGGACAGAGTCAATTGATCAGATAGCAACCATGGACGCGCAAAGGGAAGGCGATTCTAACTTGGAGCCATTTTACCCGAGCGCCCTTGACACATCCACGCACCAGCCGCTGACACTGCATGAGAATAACAGCGTTGTAGAGACACGTGTTCAACAACAAAGGAAGCACCTTCTGCAACCCCACCAGATATCCGGGTGTTTATTCAATCACCCATCGAGTGTTGCATTTTGTCAATATCTCAGACACCTCAAACAAGTCATCCTAGTATTAATGTTCTACTCACGGTCATGGTCTGGAACAGAATTTGATAATTCACTGTGTATTGGTCACCACGATGTGTTATTATATTCCACAAGATTCCTTGATTACGCTACATTGTTGTTTATTTTACAAACCCGACCGCTAACTCTGCACTTCCCTGTGCCTGGAAAATCCCTTCTCCAAGCCCATGTTTGGACCCTCCCCCCACACCCGCACCTCCCGCGCTGTCCAAATGCAACTTGTGCCTCTGTGACCGCGGTGTGCGTCGGAGGGCGGGAAAGTGGTTCCTGGCAACTGCTGGCTGTGGAAAAGGGCATCGGGGTTGACCACTCCCGTCAAGGTGGGAAAATGTTCGCCCCTCCTCCTCCCTGATTAGGGAGAGAACCTGTGGAATTCCGAATACCGGGTGAAAGGCGAAGTCTTCGGGGTCACTGCAAGTCCGTGTCTTTGCTGTTGACCGGTGATCGGTGGGGGTGCCGATGACATTTTTGCCGGTGGGGGCGGAGAGGGGATGGTTGCGCGCTGCGGCTTATGAGGGGTTGGAGGGGGAGAGCTGGGGGAGGGTACTTTGTGGTTCTAATATTTAACTCTCGTTCATCCTTTGTGGGCCGAAGGGCCTGCAATGCGCTGTAGGTTTTCTGTGTATCAATGTTTCTATCTCCCAGGGCAAAGTTGAGAGGGCTAATGTTGGTGGAAGCATGAGGGTGGTGAACCCATGAGGGTGACGTCATTGGATGTCGGAGTCTGGATTGAGGTGAGAGAACTCAGCGGCTTCGATACGAAGTGAGTCTCGATCTTCAGTGATATCTCGGAGTGAAGACGTGACACCTGGCAGACATACGGGGGAGACATGGATAACGGTTGTAAATGTAACCCTCACGCAATCGGCTGGTGTATGTCGCGGGGAAATTCCGCCCACCCGCCAAACCGCGCCTCCCGTGTACGTGGATGCTGTGACGTGCACCTGAGCAAAATCTCGCACACACACTATCAAACCGCACACCAGGTACTTTCACAGAATACCCTGTACATATCTTACTAGAACCAAGTGTTTAATGGCGATACAATATATATCAAAGAGAAGAAAAGAAAGAAAAGGCGCCAGAACTTATCAGGGTTCAGTGCACAATCGTTGGAGCTCAACCATCGAAGACTGCGGTCTGCTATTCGATCTTCTCCGACCTCCACGACCCGCGCGGCTGGGACCTCCCGCAGTGATCGACCACAGCGCCTCCAGGAGGGTCTGGAGGGATTTATTTCGACGTCAATTTGCCGGATATTTAAATTAACAATTTAAGGGCAAGGCGCATAATATTTCATATTTCCCAGAGGATAGAGAAGTAAAGAGCAGGTAGAGCTCCCCGGTTAAAATTATGGAGTGCCACGTCGGCCTTTCTTCCTCAGTAACCGAGGGCCGGTGCTTGTCATCAGGATCGCTCAAAGCCGCTCTTCACAGTAGCAGCTTCACTTGACATCAACACATATTGTCGAGTGAACCTCCTGACGTTTTGACAAGTAGATGCGTTTCTCAGAATACAGATCCCCGAGCAGTGCAAGCCTGACTTCACTAAGTTAAGGAAGCTACCCCTTTGTGAATAAAATGCAGCCGCCGGACACAGTGAGCGAACCAATCTTGGAGTCAGTTACCGGGGGTAGGAATAATATAACATTAAGGGGTAGAAACATAATCCGCTGAAAACACTCAGCAGGTCGGGCAGCATCTGTGGAAAGAGAAGCAGAAGTCGACATTGCGATGCAGGACGGGAAGGCGGGGAGCAACAAAGCGGCACTAAAATGCTAAATGAAACGTCACCGGAGCGGGCCGGACATGGGAACGAAGACATTCGTCCAGCAGTTCTGACGGAGTATTTCAACTTGAAATCTTTAATGTTCCTTCTCCACAGGGGCTGCCTGACCGCCTGTGTGTATTCCGGGGTGTCCTTTTTCTTGATATTTCCAACAACCCCAGCGCCTACGTTGTCATGAAATTCAGTCAAATCCAGTTTATAGGTGAAAGGAAAGATCTCTTCAGGTAACCCGTCCTGATAGGTGACCACTGGGAGATCCCGATTTTTCAGCTCCTCGGCAACAGGGTCTCCCAATCCTTGCCGGGTCTCACCGCTCTCTGTCTGTAAATCCGTCAACACCGTACGCACCTCTATCCGAACCTCTCCTCCCCTTTACCCTTCCCTGTTTCTGAAGCACCCGGCAAGAACTACACATCTCTCTATTTCTGTCCCCTACAACCACCCTGTCTCTGTAAACACCTCCATTGCTGTTCCCATCAGAATTTCTGTAACCCTCTCCCGTCCCGAGAACCTTCCCCATCTCTGAAACTGTGTACACTGTAAACGAAAAAATTAAGATTTCCAGGGAGATCTGGACCTTCTGTTGTGAAGTTGCATTTTTTTACCCGCTTCGTTACTATTTGTGGATGGGACAGAATTACAAGATTGAATCCGTTGTGTTTGGGAAATTCTGTTCTGATTTCAGGAATCATCTACCCAGGGTGGAAGTTGAAGTCCCATGGAAAACAACGTTAAGGTTGAAGTCACTTGTGACGAACAAGGGAATTCCTCAAAGAAGAACATGTATAAATGATAACAAACCCGTCCAGGATGATGACAGGAAGTCGCAATCTTCAGAAAAAGCTGATTTGAACATAACCCATCTTAACAGAAACGACACAGGGAAATATAAATGTACCGTAAGCAATGATTTCACTTGTGACCGCGCTGAGATCTACCTTCAAGTGAACTGTAAGTTTGCAGGTAGATCATTGCGTCAAATTGCCTTCCGGATTACTGATTACAGAAACAATGACTACAGAAGCTGACACTAGAGGGCGCAATGGGACAAGTTATGGACAGGACAGGACTACGCCACCGAGTCGGTAATCAACGTTGACCGTAGAAATTATACTTGTCAGGTTGAGAACAAAGTAACCATCAAACACAGCGGCCTTTCTGTTGAGATCACAGTGCCGGGCAAGTGAACGTTTCAGTCAATATTCCACATCGAACCACCGCTTCAACGTCCGAGCAATTTTATTTTGCAACTTTCACGCTATTCTATTCTGACTAGTTTAATCGTCAGAGAGAAAAAAAAAAAGCTGCGTTGTCCGGGACGGGGAAGATGGAGCAGATATACCACAGGGCCTTAAGGGACATATTTATAACTCAAAGAGTCGGGTTTATTTCAAAACCAATTTAGATGCTTATTTAAGTTTACACCGAATAATGTCTCATGCTTGCCAGACCATGTTAACTCTTTATTTAGAAAAAAAAAATGGAGAACCGTGCCGGTTTATCTGCCTCTGTTATAGAAGGTCGTTCTGTACCCGTGCTTGTAAATAGGATTGCCCATCGCTTCTCTTGACACCGGCAGCTTCATTTGGAATCACCACCGACTGTGCAGTGAGCCAGCTGAAGTTTTGAGAAGCAGATCTGTTTCTCAGAGTACAATCCTCCTCGCAGGGCGGACGTGACTTCACTAAGTTAAGGAATCGAACCGTTTCTGAACGAAGTTCAGCTACTGGACATACTGAATGAACCAAACTTAAATCAAATTAAATTAAGCCAGCAGTGAAAAAAGAGACCGACAAAATAAATCCGGAGAATTGTGGCCGGGAACTCCTTTTCATGAACTCAATTTCCTAACTTGGTCTACAGAGCCCAGCTGATGTGGTTGGACTGCAGTAGAAAGGAGTGATGCCATTCCTCCGTCAGTTCTATTGGCAGAGCCCGTGTCTCGAGTCAATGTAAACATCAACTCTTACACTCTCAGAAAAAAAACGATACCGTTGTGTTCTCCTGTAACGTTAAGGGCTCAATTCAGATAAAACATGGTGAGAAGATATCTAACCGACCTAATATCTGACAGGTATGCAGGCAGATCATTACATTACTTTACATTCAATATTACCGATCACAGAAACAACATACAATCACTAGCTGTAGATGGGTCAGGCAAAATCAAGATTCAGTCGCAGAGTCCGGTTGTCACAGATACAGTCACAAGTCTGAAATAAACTTGGATCTGCTCAGTGGTTTGGAGGGTTGTGCCCGTGACGTGCTGGGACGACTGCGCCACCTGCTGGGTGATTTGACGGTCGAAGACATTGGTCTTCCCACACGATGTCTGACTGCAGACTCTCAGTGGACGTCCCGCAACACATCCATAGAGGTTTGCCGAGGTATTTCATGACATGCCGGATCTCGTCAGGCTCCTGATGAATTAAAACAGTTCTCGTGCTTTCCACGCAATTACATCTCCACTGTGGCTCCAGGACCGGTCCTCTGAGAGAGTGACAGCCAGAAATTTAAAGTTCCTGACCCATCCACCTCTGATCCTCTGATGATTATTGGCTCATGGACCTCTGGTTTCTCAAAGGCCGAACATTTATGTGATGATTACGTCTCTTTGTTCGTGACTCTCCCTCCAATGAAAACTATTTAATATCACACATTGAGCTGTATAGTGCGGGAGCAGAGCCTTCGGCAATCGAAAAAAAAAGTAAATTCCATGACCTCTCCATGACCCCGTGGAACTGACGCCGCGCCCCACTCTTCATAACCTGTCATTCTTTTGCCATTTAGACCAATACGTCGGTCACGATCGCAATTTGGTCTACAGCTTCTTAGCTGAAATGATTGGACTGCAGTAGAAAGGAATAATTCCATTCCTCTTTCAGTTCTATTGGCAGAGCCCGTGTCTCGTGTCAATGTAAACATCAACTATTACACTCTCAGAAAAATACAACGATACAGTTGTATTCCCCTGTGACTCTAAGGTCTCAATTCAGATAGAGCATGATTAGAACACATCTGACCGTACTGATATTTTGTAGGTACGCAGATAGATCATTACGTTAGTTTACACTCAATATCACCGATCACAGAAACAGCATACAATCTCTATTTCTGTTGTAGATGGGTCAGGCAACATCGGGATTAGGCGCAGCGTCCGGTTGTCAGACACACTGTCACAAGACTGAAATTAACTTGTTCTGTCCAGTCAGTTCCCAATACTGACTCTAGATGGCGCAGTGGGTCTGACAGGACAGGGCGACACCATCCAGTCAATTGTCAGCGTTGCCAGTGGAAATTGTACTTGCCAGGTTCAGAACAACGTAACGGTGAAACGCAGCGGCTTTTCTCTAAATATCAGCCTGTCGCGTAAATAAAAGTTTCTTCCCATATTCCAATTCAATGGACCGCTTAAACGTCCAAGTAATTTTATTTCACAATTTAGCAATTTTCATGTTGTGGACTTCTGTCGACGTCATTCACCAGAGGGATAAAATATATGTAGTCAAGATGGAGCAGAGCTGCAGACATCAAGGAGGGTCTGGAGGGATTCATTTCGAGGTCAATTTGCCGGATATTTAAAATACTAATTTAAGGGCAAGGCGCATAATATTTCATGTTTCCCAAAGGATAGAGAACTAAAGAGCGGGTAGAACTCTCCGGTTAAAATTATGGAATGCTATGTCGGCCTTTCTGCCTCAGTAACCGAGGGCCGGTGCTTGTCATCAGGATCGCTCAAAGCCGCTCTTCACAGTAGCAGCTTCACTTGACATCACCACATATTGTCGAGTGAAACTCCTGACGTTTTGACAAGTAGATGCGTTTCTCAGAATACAGATCCCCGAGCAGTGCAAGCCTGACTTCACTAAGTTAAGGACGCTACCCCTTTGTGAATAAAATGCAGCCGCCGGACACAGTGAGCGAACCAATCTTGGAGCCAGTTACCGGGGGTATGAGTAACGTAACATTGTAGAAACATAAACTGCTGAAAACACTCAGCAGGTCGGGCAGCATCTGTGAAAAGAGAAGCAGAAGTCGACATTGCGATGTAGGACGGGAAGGCGGGGAAAAACAAAGCGGCACTAAAATGTTAAAAGAACCGTCACCGGAGCGGGAGGGACATGGGAATGAAGACATTCGTCCAGCAGTTCTGACGGCGGATTTCAACTTGAAATCTTTAATGTTCCTTCGCCACAGGGGCTGCCTGACCGCCTGTGTGTATTCCGGGGTGTCCTTTTTCTTGATATTTCCAACAACCCCAGCGCCTACGTTGTCATAAAATTCAGTCAAATCCAGTTTATAGGTGAATGGAAAGATCTTTTCAGGTTACCCGTCCTGATGTGTGACCACTGGGAGATCCCGATTTTTCAGGTCCTCGGCAACAGGGTCTCAGAATCCTTGCCGGGTCTCACCGCTCTCTGTCTGTAAATCCGTCAACACCGTAGACACCTCTATCCGAACCTCCCTTCCCCTTTACCCTTCCCTGTTTTGAAGCACCCGGCAACACTACACATGTCTCCATTTCTGTCCCCTACAAGCAGCCGGTCTCTGTAAACACCTCCATTGCTGCTTCCGACAGAGTCTCTGTAACTCTCTACGGTCCCGATAACCTTCCCCATCTCTGCAACTGTGTACACTGTTAACGAAAAAATTAAGATTCCCGGGGAGATGTGAACATTCTGTTGTGAAGATGCATTTTTTTACCCGCTTCGTTACTATTTGTGGATGGAACAGAATTACACGATCGAATCCGTTGTGTTTGGGAAATTCTGTTCGGATTTCGGGAATCACCCCAGGGTGGAAGTTGAAGTCCCGTGGAAAATAACGTTAAGGTTGAAGTCACTGGTGACGAACAAGGGAATTCCTCAAAGAAGGACATGGATAAATGATGACAAACCCTTCCAGGATAATGACAGGAGGTCTCAATCTTCAGAAAAAGCTCATCTGAACATAACCCATCTTCACAGAAACGACACAGGAAAATATAAATAAATGATTTCAGTTGTGACCGCGCTGAGATCTACCTTCAAGTGAAATGTAAGTTTGCAGGTATCTCATTACGTCAAATTGCCTTCCGGATTACTGATTACAGAAACAATGATTACAGAAGCTGACACTAGAGGGCGCAATGGGACAAGTTATGTGCAGACAGGACAGGACTACGCCACCGAGTCGATCATCAACGTTGACCGTAGAATTATACTTGTCAGGTTGAGAACAAAGTTACCATAACACACAGCGGCCTGTCAGTAACGATTACAGTGCTGTGCAAGTGAAGGTTTCTGTCAACCTTCCACATCCAACAAGCGATTCAACATCCGAGCAATTTTATTTTGCAACTTTCACGCTATTCTGTACTGTTTACTTTAATCGTCAAGAAAGGAAATGCAAGTTGTGTTGTCAGGGACGGGGAAGGTGGAGCAGATATACCAGAGGCCCTTAGGACATGGTCATGATCCGGTCCGTGAAATTCCCATTCCTGTTCACGGTCCGGTCCATGTTCCTTATTCCAGGTTTTCCGCGTTTCCGCAGCTTCTGTTGAGGCAGCTGATTTTTGTTTGGACTGGCCTCATAAATAGCTTCAGGATTCAGCCCTTGGCCATGCACCCTGTCTTTATCCCTTCGCTTCAAGTCCCTCCTGCAGCCTTGCCTCGCCTCGCTTTGCCTCTGCCTGGAGCCTCGCCTCGCCTTGCCTCTGCCTGGTGCGTTGCCTCGGTTCGCCTCGCCTCTGTCCGCAGCCATGCCTCGCCTCGCCTCGCCTCTGCCCGCAGCCATGCATCGCCTCGCCTTGCCTCTGCCCGGAGCCTTACCTCGCCTCGCCTCGCCTCTGCCTGGAGCCTTCCCATGTCCTTTGCTTGCCGGTGAATTTCAAGTCTGAAGCTAAAATAATGGAGAACCGTGCCGGGTTATCTGCCTCTGTCACAGAGGGACATTCTGTGCCCAATGCTTGTAAGTATTACACCGACAGCCTCATTTGGAATCACCGCCGACTGTGCAGTGAAGCTCCTGAAGTTTTGAGAAGTCGATCTGTTTCTCAGAGTACAGACCTCCGAGCAGGGCGGGCGTGACTTCACGAAGAGAAGGAATCGATCCCTTTGTGACTGAAATTCAGCCTCGGGGCATACTGAACGAACCAATCTTAAATCAAATGAAAATATGCCGGCAAGGAAAAAGAGGCAAACGAAATAAAAGGCGTCTTCTTCATGATTCCGTACGACTGTAGCCGGGAACCTCTTTTCATAAGCTCCACGTCATTTGCCATTCAGGCCAATCTGTCGGTCCCGATTGTATCCTGGTCTGCAGAGCCCAACTGATAAGATCGGACTGCAGTGGGAAGGAACAATTCCATTCCTCTTTCAGTTCGACTTGCAGAGCCCGTGTCTCGTGTCAATGTAAACATCAACTCTTACAGTCCTCAGGAAGAGAACAATAAAGTTGTATTCACCCGTGACGCTAAGGACACAATTCAGATAAGAGATGGTGAGAAGACACCTGACCGAGAGAATATCTCTGCTTTCTGAAAAACCTAATCTGAACATAACCCGTCTGAGCAGAAATGACACAGGAAAATATAGACGTACTGTCAGTATTGATTACAGCGCTTACATCTCTTACTCCCTTTCCTTAGTCCTGACGAAGGGTCTCGGCCCGAAACGTCGACTGTGCTTCTCCCTATAGATGCTGCCTGGCCTGCTGCGCTCCACCGGCATTTTGTGTGTGTGCTGCTTGGAGAATTGTGTCCAGTCCTGGTCGCCTCGCTATAGAAATAATGCGGCAGCGTTGGAAAGGGTAGAGAGGGGGTTTACCAGGATGCTGCCTGGTTTAGAGAGTATGGATTATGATCAGAGATTAAGTGAGCTAGGGCTTTACTCTGTGGCGAAGAGGAGGATGAGAGGAGACATGATAGAGGTGTACCAAATATTAAGAGGAACAGATGGAGTGGACAACCAGCATCTCTTCTCCAGGGCACCACTGCTCAGTACAAGAGGACGTGGCTTTAAGTTAAGGGGCGGGAAGTTCAATGGGGATATTAGTGGAAGGTTTTTTACTCAGAGAGTGTTTGGTGCGTGGAATGCACTGCCTAAGTCAGTGATGGAAGCAGATACACTAGTGAAGTTTAAGAGACTATTATACAGGTATTTGGAGGAATTTAAGATGGGGTTTATATGGGAGTAAGGATTAATGGTCGGCAGAACATTGTGGGCCGAAGGGCCTGCACTGTGCTGTACTGTTTTATGTTCTATGTTCTATAAAGGAGATACTGAGTTGCTCTGACCGTATTTCTGGTTCAACTTTGAACGGCTGAAAAATGAGGAAATGATGACAACAGCTTCCCATTCTGTTTTCTATAATTAGCAGACACTGCAGTTTGAGACATTGCTGCAGAGCAAACGAATTCAATTACAACATGCACCTTCCCTTGCTCCAGGACCAGCAGGGAATGGCCGATGTCTGCAGTGTCTATACAATGCAGCACAGTTACTCGCCAGGACTATTCTGCAAGAACATTCGGACCACCATTCACACCACTACCAACTACCTGACCCCCAACTAACAACCGTCAACTAGCAAGGTCAAATAAGAGGGCGAAGGTCAGCAAGGAAAATGAGGAACAAGGCGATTAAGCGTCACTTTTGCTAGCAAGGAAATCGTTGTGTATGTATGTTATGTAAATTCTGCACGGACATGGGAAACAAGCCGACAGTCTTTCCCGCTGCCCACTCCCTTTCTGAAAGATTAACGAGGCATTGCAGGCTTTACCTTGTAAAACATTTTCATTCTGATTGTATTTCATTTTGAATTTTTCACCCCATACCCCCGTTGGCTCCTGGGATCTCTGCGACTGCGTGCAGGGCCTCAGTTTTGGCGACCCTGCTTCTTCACGGGGGACGGACTAGAGTCAGGCACTGCTCACTAGCTGGGTTTGAACAACAATGCCGACCTGGCTGATATCACCATCATGGGAAACTTGCAGGAGGATTGGTTCTGTAGCCTATATTTTAATATTTATTATATTCCTACGGAATAGAATCAAGGCTTGAGAATGGGCTGAGAGGGTCCTGAGTGCGGTGTGAGTATTATACCTAGTACAAGCTCCAACTACGATGAAAAAACAGGCTATTATTTACATCGATGTGTAAACCGTGTTCACCGTGATCTTGGGGGTAGGGGGGAATGATCGGTAGAGGTGAAAATGGGTTGTTTTGACCGTATTTCAGGTTCAGTCACAACTGCTGTAGAACTGTGATGGAGTAATTACCACAGTTTCGTATTTCTAACTTTCCATTATTAGCAGACTGTGTAGTGTTAGACCCAGTGTAGTGTCACATACACCGTGACCGGGTTACCGAACAAGCAGAAATGGAATATACGTTGCAGTCTGGTATTACTGGAACTAACAGTGTTTATTAGTAAGCTAACTAATACAGTACTGTAAAAGTGCAAATATATGAAACAGGTTAGCAATGATATATACAGGAGTTTAGACACAGTAATCAGTTCAGTTCAGTTTAGGTCGAGGGAGTTCGGGTGTAACGTTTGAGAGAGAACGAGTGCGAGAGCGTGAGAGGGAGAGTGAGAGAGAGAGGCAGAGAGAGAGAGAGAGAGAGAGAGAGAGAGAGAGAGAGAGAGAGAGAGAGCTGGAGGGTCGTCACACTGACTTATCTATTATTATCTGACAGTGTAGTGTTAGACCCTGCTACAGAATAAACGATTGCAAATGCAACATGCAAGTTCCTTTCCCCCACAGCCGGCACGTAATGGCCTATTTGTGCACAGACTACATAATGAAGCACAGTAACCTACCACGAGGATTCTACGAGAAACTCCGACCATCACTCCCACCACTATCAACTACCCCACCCCCACCTTTCCTAATGATCTAGAGCTAAAGACGAAGATCAGCAAGGAAAAAAAGTGGAACAAGTAGATTAAACACTACTTTTTCTCTTAATTCAATTTTGTCCCGGAAGCGCCCACGATTTGTAACGTACGCCGTTAACGGGTAACCGAACCAGCAGAAATGGAATACACTTTGGAGTCTGGTATTACCGTAATTAACAGTGTTTATTAGTAAACTAACTAATACAGTACTGTAAAAGTGCAAATATATGTAACCGGTTAGCAATGATATATACAGAAGTGTAGACACAGTAATGAAAACCAAGCGGTTTCAAATTCTAGGGGGAAATGAATAGTCTTACGATGGTCAAGAGTTCAGTTCAGTTCAGTTCAAGTCGACGCAGCTGCTGGTGTAACGTTGGCTGGAGAGAGAGTTGGATTGAGAGAGAGAGAGAGAGAGAGTGGAAGGCTCGTCACACTGACTTATCTATTATTATCTGACTGTGTAGTGTTAGACCCTGCTACAGAACAAACGAATGCAAATGCAACATGCAAGTTCCTTTCCCCCACAACCGGCACGTAATGGCCGATTTGTGCACAGACTACAGAATGCAGCACAGTAACCTACCACGTGTATTCTACGAGAAACTCCGGACCGTCACTCCCATGACTACCAACTACCCCACCCCCAACTTATCTAATGATCTAGAGCAGAAGACGAAGATCAGGGAGGAAAAAAAAGTGTATCAAGGAGATTAAACACTACTATTGTCCTAAAGTTAATTTTGTCCCGGACGAACCCCCGATTTGCAACTTATGCCGTGACCGGGAAACCGAACCAGCAGAAATGGATTACACTTTAGAGTCTGGTATTACTGTAACTAACAGTGTTTATTAGTAAACTAACAAATACAGTACTGTAAAAGTGCAAATATATGAAACAGATTAGCACTGATATATACAGAAGTGTAGACACAGTAATAAAAATCAAGCGGTTTCAAAGTCTAGGGGTAAATGGATAGTCTTACGATGGTGAAGACTTCAGTTCAGTTCAGTTCAGTTCAGGTCGTCGCAGCTGCTGCTATAACGTTGGGGGGAGAGCGTTGGAGAGAGAGAGAGAGAGAGAGAGAGAGAGGGACGGTCGTCACACTGACTTATCTATTATTATCTGACAGTGTAGTGTTCGACCCTGCTACAGAATAAACGATTGCAAATGCAACATGCAAGTTCCTTTCACCCACAACCGGCACGTAATGGCCGATTTGTGCACAGACTACAGAATGTAGCACAGGTAACCTACCACGGGTATTCTACGAGAAATTCCGGAGCATCACTCCCACCACTACCAACTACCCCACCCCAACCTTATCTAATGATCTAGAGCTGAAGACGAAGATCAGCAAGGAAAAAAGGTGGAACAAGGAGATTAAACACTACTTTTTTCCTTATTTCAATTTTGTCTCGGACGCGTCCCCGATTTGTAACGTACGCCGTTAACGGGTAACCGAACCAGCAGAAATGGAATACACTTTGGAGTCTGGTATTACTGTAACTAACAGTGTTTATAGTAAACTAACTGATACAGTACTGTTAAAGTGCAAATAAATGAAACAGGTTAGCAATGATATATACAGAAGTGTAGACACAGTAATCAAAACCAAGCGGTTTCAAGGTCTAGGGGTAAATGGATAGTCTTACGATGGTGAAGAGTTCAGTTCAGTTCAGTTCAGGTCGACGCAGCTGCTGGTGTAACGTTGGGGGGAGAGAGCGTGAGAGAGACAGAGAGAGAGAGAGAGAGAGAGAGAGAGAGAGAGAGAGAGAGGGAGAGAGAGCTGGAGGCACGTCACACTGACTTATCTATTATTATCTGACAGTGTAGTGTTAGACCCTGCTACAGAACAAACGAATGCAAATGCAACATGCAAGTTCCTTTCCCCCACAACCGGCACGTAATGGCCGATTTGTGCACAGACTACAGAATGCAGCACAGTAACCTACCACGAGTATTCTACGAGAAACTCCGGACCATCACTCCCACCACTACCAACTACCACTCCCCCACCTTATTTAATGATCTAGAGCTGAAGACGAAGATCAGCAAGGAAAAAAAGTGGAACAAGGAGTTTAAACACTACTCTTGTCCTTCAGGTAATTTTGTCCCGGACGAACCCCCGATTTGCAACTTACGCCGTGACCGGGTTACCGAACCAGCAGAAATGGAATACACTTTGGTGTCTGGAGTTACTGTAACTAACTGTGTTTATTAGTAAGCTAACTAATACACTACTGTAAAAGTGCAAATATATGAAACAGGTTAGCAATGATATATACAGAAGTGTAGACACAGTAATCAAAGCCAAGCGGTTTTAAGGTCTAGGGCTAAATGGATAGTCTTACGATGGTGAAGACTTCAGTTCAGTTCAGTTCAGTTCATTTCAGGTCGTCGCAGCTGCTGCTATAACGTTAGGGGAGAGCGTTGGAGAGAGAGAGAGAGAGAGAGAGAGAGAGAGAGAGAGAGAGAGAGAGAGAGGGAGGGTCGTCACACTGACTTATCTATTATTATCTGACTGTGTAGTGTTAGACCCTGCTACAGAACAAACGAATGCAAATGCAACATGCAAGTTCCTTTCCCCCACAACCGGCACGTAAATGCCGATTTGTGCACAGACTACAGAATGTAGCACAGTAACCTACCACGAGGATTCTACGAGAAACTCCCGACCATCACTCCCACCACTATCAACTAACCCACCCCCACCTTACCATATGATCGTGAGCTGAAGTCGAAGATCAGCAAGGAAAAATGGTGGAACAAGGAGATTAAACACTACATTTGTCCTTAATGCAATTTTGTCCCGGGCGAGCCCCCGATTTGTTACGGACGCTGTGACCGGGTTACCGAACCAGCAGAAATGGAATACACTTTGGAGTCTGGTATTAAAGTAACTAACAGTGTTTATTGGTGAACTAACTAATACAGTACTTTAAAAGTGCAAATACATGAAACAGGTTAGCAATGATATATAGAGAAGTACAGACACAGTAATCAAAACCAAGCGGTTTCAAGGTCTAGGGGTAAATGGATAGTCTTACGATGGTGAAGACTTCAGTTCAGTTCAAGTCGTCGCAGCTGCTGCTATAACGTTGGGGGTAGAGCGTTGGAGAGAGAGAGGGAGAGAGAGAGAGAGAGGGAGGGTCGTCACACTGACTTATCTATTATTATCTGACTGCGTAGTGTTAGACCCTGCTACAGAACAAACGAATGCAAATGCAACATGCAAATTCCTTTCCCCCACAACCGGCACGTAATGGCCGATTTGTGCACAGACTACAGAATGTAGCACAGTAATCTACCACGAGGATTCTACGAGAAACTCCCGACCATCACTCCCACCACTATCAACTAACCCACCCCCACCTTACCATATGATCGTGAGCTGAAGTCGAAGATCAGGAAGGAAAAATAGTGGAACAAGGAGATTAAACACTACATTTGCCCTTAATGCAATTTTGTCCCGGAAGAGCCCCCGATTTGTTACGGACGCTGTGACCGGGTAACCGAACCAGCAGAAATGGAATACACTTTGGAGTCTGGTATTAAAGTAACTAACAGTGTTTATTGGTGAACTAACTAATACAGTCCTTTAAAAGTGCAAATATATGAAACAGGTTAGCAATGATATATACAGAAGTGTAGACACAGTAATAAAAAATCAAGCGGTTTCAAAGTCTAGGGGTAAATGGATAGTCTTACGATGGTGAAGACTTCAGTTCAGTTCAGTTCAGTTCAGGTCGTCGCAGCTGCAAGTGTAACGTTGGCTGGAGAGAGAGTTGGATTGAGAGAGAGAGAGAGAGAGAGAGAGAGAGAGAGAGAGAGCGGAAGGCTAGTCACACTGACTTATCTATTATTACCTGACTGTGTAGTGTTAGACCCTGCTACAGAACAAACGAATGCAAATGCAACATGCAAGTTCCGTTCCCCCGCAACCGGCACGTAATGGCCGATTTGTGCACAGACTACAGAATGCAGCACAGTAACCTACCACGGGTATTCTACGAGAAACTCCGGACCGTCACTCCCACCACTACCAACAACCCCACCCCCACCTTATCTAATGATCTAGAGCAGAAGACGAAGATCAGGAAGAAAAAAAAAGTGTATCAAGGAGATTAAACACTACTATTGTCCTAAAGTTAATTTTGTCCCGGACGAACCCCCGATTTGCAACTTACGCCGTGACCGGGTAACCGAACCAGCAGAAATGGAATACACTTTACAGGCTGGTATTACTGTAACTAACAGTGTTTATTAGTAAACTAACTAATCCAGTACTAGAAAAGTGCAAATATATGAAAAAGGTTAGCAATGATATATACGGAAGTGTAGACACAGTAATAAAAATCAAGCGGTTTCAAAGTATAGGGGTAAATGGATAGTCTTACGATGTTGAAGACTTCAGTTCAGTTCAGTTCAGTTCAGGTCGTCGCAGCTGCTGCTATAACGTTGGGGGGAGAGCGTTGGAGAGAGAGAGAGAGAGAGAGAGGGACGGTCGTCACACTGACTTATCTATTATTATCTGACAGTGTAGTGTTCGACCCTGCTACAGAATAAACGATTGCAAATGCAACATGCAAGTTCCTTTCACCCACAACCGGCACGTAATGGCCGATTTGTGCACAGACTACAGAATGTAGCACAGGTAACCTACCACGGGTATTCTACGAGAAATTCCGGAGCATCACTCCCACCACTACCAACTACCCCACCCCAACCTTATCTAATGATCTAGAGCTGAAGACGAAGATCAGCAAGGAAAAAAAGTGGAACAAGGAGATTAAACACTACTATTGTCCTTCTGATAATTATGTCCCGGACGAACCCCCGATTTGCAACTTACGCCGTGACCGGGTTACAAAACCAGCAGAAATGGAATACACTTTGGAGTCTGGTATTACTGTAACTAACTGTTTATTAGTAAACTAACTAATACAGTAGTGTAAAAGTGCAAATATTTGAAACAGGTTAACAATGATATATGCAGGAGTGTAGACACAGTAATCAGTTCAGTTCAGTTTAGGTCGAGTTAGTTCGGGTCTAACGCGAGAGCGAGAGAGAGAGAGTGAGTGAGAGAGAGAGAGAGAGAGAGAGAGAGAGAGAGAGAGAGAGAGAGAGAGAGAGAGAGAGAGAGAGAGAGAGAGAGAGAGAGAGAGAGAGAGAGAGAGGTGATGCCGTTGTCTTCATGTTGCGGTCACCGACTGTGATCATACCAGGCACTACCTTTCTTCAGTGGTAGACCTGTCACCCAGGCAAGGGTGGACACGCAAATAAGCCCCTGCCGGTCGCACACTGTGAGCCTCTGATCGATCCTCCAAATCTCCACCATCACGTTGGTGCATAACACTCTTTTAGTGTCCCGTGGTGTGCCTCCCTGAAGTGTCTGCCTACGTCTTCGCAGACCTGCTTTTTATCTAATCTTGCAGGGCTCCGACCGTCTATTAGGCCCCGGTCCCTGCTTGCTGTCTCTGCATGAATTTCACAAGCAGGAAAAGAAAGTGTCCTTGCAGCAAATACATAATATTAAATCATGTTTCTCTCTCCCTCATCTGCGCAGATATCTCTCTCATCTCTCATTAGCAGCATAGTTCATGGGGGTGGGGTCAACTCTGGACCATGTTAGCTTGGTTTGCTCATCACACCCTCACCCCTCATCCTTTTAGGACATTTTTACGTGGGGGGGAAATTACACATGCATGTACATTACATGTCATATGTCATTCAATCTGTTGTTTTCAAGCGGAGATCAGAGCAAGACATGATTGTGTCTATGAACTAGGATAAGAAGCATAAAATAAATAATAAATCAAAACGAGAAGAAAAGTTGCGGCAGTATTCATTGGTCCAGAGGTCATTCAGATATCTGATGGTGGAGGAGCGGCACTGTCCCGGGTGGACTGAACGACTGCCTTCATGTTTATATACCCCCTCCCTGAGAGAAACATCAATAATTGGACATAAATGACCTAATAATTCATGACTGTTAATGGAAATAAAACAACTTCAGAATGTTTTAAAAAGAGAAAACAGTAAACAATGAAGGGCAATTTCCCTGTCTCTGATATTCTAGCCTGTACACCACTCCCTCTCTGAAACCGGAACCATTCTATGCACACCCTCCCTGTCTCTTTAGATATCTTGCCCCCACCCCCATCCGACTCTATGAGTGCTCCGGCAGCAAAACCGATCAGTTTCTCTGTAACCACAGCCTGCCCCCAAAACCACCTGCACCACTACACAGCTGCCGGACTCTTCACCCCGCTCCTGCCCCGCATCTGTAATGTGGAGCCTCCGCCAGTCCCCAGACCTTTTCTGTTTCTTTGTCCCTCTTCAAGCACTACACCCTTCCCCGTTTCTCTATGGCCTTCTGGCCTCTACAGACACTCTCTCTTTGTATCCGTATTAATCGCTACTCCCCTCACTGTCTCTGTAACCCTCCCAGGCCTCTATCGCCTTCTACATCTCTAAACCTGCCTGTACCCTCAATGAAACAGTCAATGTCGTTGGGAGACATGGCCGTGCACATGTGTAGATCATATTTTCACTTGTCGGACGCATTTCTTGTCGGGAATAATTGTAAGTTTGAATCTGGTTTGGGTGTGGCAAATATGGATATATGATATATATGTGCATTATATTAATTACATCTTACGGAAATGAATGTTTGAGAAATTCTAACCCAAACCGCTCAGTGAGGGGCTTGTTAAGGGAGAGGTGATAAATTCCTGCCTTGCCAACAACACCCAGACCCATCCCTTAAAAGAACAAACAATCCGCACCACTCTTTGATGAAAATATTCCTCTGGAAATTGTTTCCCTGGTGACCATTTCTGGGTGAGTTATGTCTCAGAGGGGAGAAGAAGCTCGCTGTGTAATCTATCAACACACAATGATATTGGAAAAATCAGCCCACCTCCCTTACCCCCAGAGCCCGAGAAACTTACCCCGTACTGCTAACCCTCTCTGCTCCTCACTCAGCCATCTAAATGATAACAACTGGGTCTGGGTGCCTCGATCAAATTTAAAATCAGCACCAAGTCCATCATCACTGACATATGGCCTTCAGTCTGTTGTTTTGTGGCAGAGATACAAGTACAACAAAAATCATTTCACGAGATTACAGTGAAACATCGACACGAGGGAGACTGATGAAACAACCACATGAAGTGATCAAACTACGTGATCAATCAGCATTCTGCAAATAAGAAGCGACGTCGCATTTCGGCGTATAGGAACATTGGAAAAGGGGGCTGAATCAATGTCCCGGATTGATAAATTTTCACTGTGCCAATTCGCGCAGTAATCAGGAGTCAACTCGGGGTTTCAGAACCGTTTTCCATTTTATTGCATTTATTATTCAGCCATGAAGCGCGGAGTAGTCACTTCGGGCCTTTCAGCGACCGATGACAAACCCGATTAACAGAAGAGATTTACAAGGATGTTGCCTGGATTGGGGAACATACCTTATGGGAACAGGTTCAGCCGGAATTTGCGTTTCATCCTTGGAGCGACGGAGGATGGGAGGTGACCTGATAGATGCGTATAAGATAATTAGAGGCATTGATCGTGCAATAGCAAGAGGCTTTTCTCCAGGGCTGAAATGGCGAACACGATGGGCACAGGTTTATTGTGCTCGGAAGTAGGTACAAGGAGATGCCAGGGGTACGTTTTTCACACAGACAGTGATGGGTGCGTGGCGAGCGAAGGCCGGTACAATGGGACTTTCCAGAGACTCTGAGATTGGTACATTGAGCTCAGAACCATAGAGGGCTACGCGGAAGGGTAATTTTGCTATATAGATCAGACATTGCAGCCCATACACAACTGACCACGTGTCGAGAATAGAGTACGGCCGGGATAGGGATTCGAACAGCGGTCATTTTATGGAAATCCCCTGACACGCCACAGCACCAGTCTGGGTTGATGCGAGAGAACTAAGCTGCTGCGACGGAAACGAGACAGAATCTTCTGTGATGTCTTTGTCGTGGGGCTAGGAAACGCGGAAGAGGTTTAATAAAGACCTGGAGAACGATTACAAAGAAAAAAAAGCCATTTTGAACGGTGGATTTATCCTGGATGGTTGTCCATTCTCTGTGCCAATACACGATCCAATCATCGGCTTCCGTTCACAGTGACGTCAGCTGCGGAAACAATTCACAATTTATGTTGACTACGTCAGCAACCCGAAAGTGTGGCTGCTGGTGAGGGTAAATACGGGTGATGATTTCAGAATCTGTGTCTGACATTGTGACAATGCAAGCGCAATTAATATTTTTTATATCGCTATAGACCCAGGAAAAGTGTTCCTTTCAATATCAATATATCGCTGTGCGACGCCGCCTGACTCCAGTCTTGCTCTGTTACTTGTCTCTAAACTTCCAATCTCAGTGTGACTATGAGATGTGCACAACCAGGACCCTGCACGGCCCATAGGCTTGAAATTAGTGAATACCTTTCCTTTACAAGTGACATTACGTGTCGGCAGCCCCAGATTCGGTTCACATACCTGTTCAGATCACCGTAAACAGATCGATACTCCAGGATAAGACCCTGTTAATACGAGGAAATCAGCAGGATTAGTAAAAATTATGACCAAAAGCATTTATGTGTCAGAGAAGAATTAGAAGAACATTGAAAAGGACCTACGCATTCTTAACAATTCGTGTCTGAGAGAAACACGGAACAGTCGGGCCATGATGAAGAGAGGATCAGAGACACAGTTATGATTATTAAATATCGCAGAAAGCACTATAAGTTCACAAGAGCATAAAACACAAGAGCAGAATTAGGCCCTTCGGTACATTGGCCTCCTCCACCATTCTATAATGACGGATGAATTTTCCCTCCCAACCCTAATCATCTGCTTTCACTCTGCAATACTTGAAACTATCAACGTTGCTTCGCGTAACCCGGGGCCTTTGACCCCAGAGCCATAAGGGACAAACAAATTACAGAGATACACCACACTTCGGCTAAAGATATTCCTCCTCATCGCTCTCTTCTGAAAGGTTCTCTGCATTCCATCGTAGAGGAATTAGTACTCACACCATCCATTCCGGACCATGCATTCCACAGCGCCGCCCTCTGGTCCCAGACCAGCACCCCGTCCTTCACGTTGAGAGAATCGCTCCACGCCCAGTCAGTATAGGTCTTCCAATTATTCATCATTCAATGAGCTCACCCTTTCCTTCTTCAGACCTGCAGTACACAGAGGCCTCAAGCTAACAGGCGTATCAGCCCCTGTCGTTTACTTCCCTTTCTTCAAGAAGAGCGAAGTGATGTTTGCAAATTTCCAATCCTCCAAAACAATTCCATGATGGTATGAGTACTAATTCCTCTGACACTGTCATACTGATGGTGTCTTCAACAGTGAAGGCGAACACGTGATACTTAATGAGTTTTTCCGCCATTTCTGCCTCCCCCTGAAACTTCGACATTCTCGCTGTCGAGAGTCTCACTTCAGGTTCTGAAGTGGAAACAATTACTTCAAAAGGGATTGACGCTAATGTTTCCCTTACCGTGTAAGTGGAGTCTCCATCCTGCGCATTGTTCCTTGCACCCTTGAAAGAGAAGATTACGTGTTATTTTTGAGACGTTTAAACAGGTTCACAGCAATTGTATTCTGACTCTCCGCCGATAAACCCCGGGAGTATCAATGCATCACATTAGTTTGTGTTTGGGGTAATATTGCCTCGTTCACCATTCGCTGCACCGCGTGTTTCTGATTCAGTGTGTGTGTGTGTGTGTGTGTGTGTGTGTGTGTGTGTGTGTGTGTGTGTGTGTGTGTGTGTGTGTGTGTGTGTGGAGTTACTCACATTGATCGGACAATTTAAAAGACTCTTTCATGAAATGAATTACAGCAAGGGTCAGATGTGATTTCGCATCACTCAGGAGTTATGGATTCTGGGGAATTCTGAGGAAATTCTGCAGGTGCTGGAATCTCACACACAAAATGCCGAAGGGCTCAGAGTGTCGGGCAGCATTAATGGAATTCATTAAGCCGTTCACGTTTTGTGCAGAGACCCTTCTACTGGGCAGGGAAGAAGGCAGGAAGACGCCTGGACAGAATGGTGGCCAGGGGAATGAGCACTGGCTGGGAGGTGAGGCCTGATGAGTGCGAAAGGGGGAAAGGCGGAAGAAAAGTAAAAGGTAGAAACATAGAAAACCAACAGCACAATACAGGCCCTTCCTCCCACAAAGTTGTGCTGTACACAACCCGACCTTAGGAATTACTAGGCTTAACTTAATCCCTCTATTATACTCAGCTCCATGTACCTATCCAAAAGCCTCTTAAAAGACCCTATTTTATACGGCCTCCCCTCCATTGCCGGTAGCCCATTCCACGCACTCACCACTCTTTGAGTAAAAAAACTTACCCCTGACATCTCCTCTGTACCTACTCCCCAGCACCTTAAACCTGTGTCCTCTTGTAGCAAGCATTTCAGCCCTGGGAAAAAGTCTCTGACTATCCACACGATTAATGCCTCTCATCATCTTGTACGCCTCTATCAGGTCACGTCTCATCTTCCTCCGCTCCAAGGAGAAATGGCCGAGTTCACTCGAACAATTCTCATAAGTCATGCTCCCCAATCCAGGCAACATCCTTGCAAATATCCCCTGCACCCTTTCTATGGCTTCCACATCCTTTCTATAGTGATGCGAACAGAACTGAGCACAGTACTCCAGGTGGGGTGTGACCAGGGTCCTATACAGCTGCAACATTACCTCTCGGCTCCTGAATTCAATCCCACGATTGATGAAGGTCAATACACCATACGCATTCTTAACCACAGTGAACCGATTGCAGAGGCGAGTGTGCCATAGGGGAAGGGGAAGAGGGAGGGTTACTGGAGGGAGTTGATGGGCAGGTGAGGAGAAGATGTAAGAGGCCGGAGTGGAAAATAGAAGAAGAGAGAAGTGAACAGAAATACTGGTGGGATAAGGTCGATGTTCATGCCATCAGGTTTGGTTCTACTTTGCGGAATATAATGTGTTGTTTCTCCAGTAACGGAAAATAAGATCCGGGATCGATCATCCAGGATCTTGTTAAATGCCCAATCTGTGCCCGAAGGGCCCGATGGACGCTACCCATCACATTACTTATGTTCTTTTTTCCCTCTTTGCAAAGAAATGACTGAGATCACGGACATAATGCAAACATCCAACCTGTTCATCCATTTGGACATTTTCATAATATTCTGATGAGTTTACGGTCTTTGTATCGAAGGCGCCTGAGGAAACAAAACAGATATGGCACAAGGGTGCCGAGCGTCAGGGAGCTTTGTTGAACACAGCAGACGTCAAACTGGCCCGGAAGAAAAAGCCATTGATAGCATGAGCTCCATTCCCACCAATCGCCGGAACCAGGAATTGAGGGCCGATATTGATCAATATGGAAAGAAATTAAGTTGCATGAACTACCATCCCATTACTTGGTTGATATTGTAATCTTCAGCAGAAGCTTTCAGCTAAAATAACTGGAAAACCCAACGGCAAAAGTCGCATCATCCGTGACCATTCGCTCGGATGACCAGCTCCAGCTTCAGTGGACTAGGAGCTCCCAGATTAAAATCAAATGCTGAGATTCCCCTGGACTCAGTATTAGGACAGTTGAAACGGTGTTCACTCACTTTTCCATCCGGAATTTCTGCCCGTGCCATTTTTAGATTTCGGTGGATATATGTTGCTGAATAAACTGAAACAAAGACAAGAAAATAATTCGTCTGGAACTTAATTTCCTGCGCTGATGCACCGAATGAGAATTGCCTCTATAATTCCATTCGATTCTCTCCAGATATCCCTTAATAACGTTCTGTTTATCGGATGCCCTGTACCAGGCGAGCTCGATAGCATCGACAGATGGGTTAAGTAGACAAAACTGCTTTGGCCTTTTTGACAGATAAGGCTGTTCACACACATATTGCTGAACGCAAACCTCTTTCAGACAAATTTCGGACAGACAACTTCGCCGTGAAGGCGGAATGCTGATTCTGTCCACAGATGGGCCCTGATCCCAGCTGAAGTCGATTCTGCCGAAATTCACATTCAATTATTAAAGGTAGGAACGAAATTCGTAGAGAAATGCAATTACCCGCCAGCTTTTCTTGCGAACAACCATCCACTGAATCCTCCAACCAGGCCCATGATAAGTAAACCGAGTATAATGCCCACGATCGCGCCAGCCCGGAAGGTACAATTTTCATCTGTTTTTGGTGATGACACAGAAAACAAGCATATATTTTACATGGCGAAAACTCATCTTTATTTAAGAAATGATAATTGATCCACGCTCCGGAAACTTCTGGTCGCTGGTCTCGATATTGAATCAATTTAAATCAATTACTCTTTTATTCTGGTAGGCCACTTAGAAGGAGGATTGAAGGTAGGGCGTGAGGAAAGCGTAAGAAGGAAACGGTTTGAATCTTTGATCATCGGGTTTACATGAACGAATGAGAGACAGATTCACTCACCGTGTGCGCTAACTACACCTTGTAAGATAACTGGTCCTGTTGGTTACGCCGTTATTAATCCGACATGTATAACTCCCAACGTCAACGGAGCTCACCGACTCAAGGGTGAGTTCCTGCCCTGTCTGCAGGAGATTGTTCCCATTATCACTGACACAAGGGTGAGATCCTGCCCTGTCTGCAGGAGATTGTTCCCATTGTCACTGACACAAGGGTGAGTTCCTGCCCTGTCTGCAGGAGATTGTTCCCATTGTCACTGATACAAGGGTGAGTACCTGCCCTGTCTGCAGGAGATTGTTCCCATTGTCACTGATACAAGGGTGAGTTCCTGCCCTGTCTGCAGGAGATTGTTCCCATTGTCACTGACACAAGGGTGAGTTCCTGCCCTGTCTGCAGGAGATTGTTCCCATTGTCACTGACACAAGGGTGAGTTCCTGCCCTGTCTGCAGGAGATTGTTCCCATTGTCACTGACACAAGGGTGAGTTCCTGCCCTGTCTGCAGGAGATTGTTCCCATTGTCACTGACACAAGAGTGAGTTCCTGCCCTGTCTGCAGGAGATTGTTCCCATTGTCACTGACACAAGGGTGAGTTCCTGCCCTGTCTGCCGGAGATTGTCCCCCTTGTACCATGAATATATACCACAGGGGACTGACAGAGGAAAGCAAGTTAATGTCAGGTTTGACACTATATTGGACACAACTGGACGCTCCGGTTCAATTCTGAACTTCTCTGATCCATTTATAAAATGAAGAAAGGTGCTGATTAGAGAAAAATCCTGATGGATACGGGATATTATGACCTTCTGTCTTCATTGAAAAGATGAGAGCAAATGTTGTTAAGTGTAATATCTGATACAAATGAACGCGGTTGACTAACTGTTTACTTACAGTAAACTTGCACGTTGGTCACTCCAGCGCCACTGCTGAATGAGTTGCTGGCGATGCACTTGTACGTCCCTGCGTCGTTTCTGTTAGCTCTGATTATAGTCAGTTTCGCCTTGTCGGGGGATGTAAATATTCTGCCGTTTTCCTGGATGGGTTGGTTATCCTTGAACCATGTCCGTGTCTGAACAGTGCCCGACGCGGGACAGCTGAGTGTGATGGTATCGGGGTCTTCAAGGGGGTTGGGATCACTGGCCACGACAGTAACCCCAGTCACTGTCTCTGTAAATACAATTGAAATGTACATAGATTTACACGGGGTTTTATCTACAACACGAGAATAATATTTGGATGCTGCCAGCTCAATATCGTCGGCATTCCCAGTTCTTATCCCTATGTGTTTCGATATCAAGTCAGTATCCAGCTTGAACTAAACGCCGGCACTGAGTTTAAAGTTTTACTGCTGTTACCCAAGGGGACGGTGAGCAACCTATTCCCATTTCAGATGTTCCTCAATACATGGATATTCCTGCAGTAAGAACATACATTCTCCAGCAAAGCAGACTAAAACAGAATTGCACTTGGCTACAGTTTAATTGTCCCGTGGAGCATGTGAAAATAAACTACCCGTGCCCCCTGCTGTTGAAGCCAAAAGTAGAGTGACTTCGTATTTAATATCTGGCTGAGGAGTTGGCGGAGGAGGGATGGCGTAGGAATAATGATCATGGGTTCCTCCAGGGAAGTTGCGACCTCTAGAGAAGGGGCGGTTGGCTCCTGAACTGGGGAGGGGTAAACATTCCTGTGGGAAGGCTTCTTGTCGCTGCACGATAGGCAACTAAGTGGAGTTGCAATTGGAAGGGAGCCAGATTGACAGAAGGATCCGTGGAGATCTGGCGCAGCCAGATTTCGGCATGACGTCGGCTCCTCCGGATTGGCTGATGTGCAATGAGCCGAAATTGATCAGAGAGCTTATGGAAAATAGAATGTTGGTGTAAGTGATCATCATATGATCGACTTCATCCTGAAATGTGAGAAGGCGAACCTGAAGAGTCAGATGAACCAGTGTTACAGTTGGTTAAAAGGAGTTAGAGAAACACTAGAGAGGGGTTGGCCAGATTTACTTGAGAAATAACACTGGCGGGGATGACGGCAGAGGAGGAAGGAATATTCTAAAGGAAAGATGACATAACCGTGGCGGAGAAGAGAAGTCAAAGCCAACATGAAGGTCAAAAGGAGGGTATATGATGGAACAATCATTAATGGGAAGTCAGATGATTGGGAAGTTGTATAAAAAAACAATTGGCAACTAAAAGGTCATTTAGAAGGTAAAGATGAATGAGAAAGCACTCCAGCCACTAATATTAATGAAGATCGGCACAGAGTCTTAACCTACAACAAGTGTGAAACGAGAAGCAAGAGTGGATATCGGGCCGTACAGAAACGATAGTGGAGAGGTAGTACGGGGAACAAGGAACTGGTGGACAAACTGCATCAACCCTCACCGTGGAACACACTGTGAAATGTCGGATGTTTCAGGTATCAGGGGTCATGCGATGTCAGCATTCATTACAAGGGGACTAGAATATAAAAGGAGGGATGTAGTGCTGAAACTTGATGAAGCACCGGTGAGGCCTCACTTGGAGTATTGTGATGCATTTTGGGACCCTTGTCGTTGAGTGAGAATGTGATTAAACTGAAGCGGTTTCCAAGGAAGTTCGCCAAAATGATCCCAAGTTTGAACGGCTTTACTGGAGAAGAGGGTTTGATGGGTCCGGGCCTTTACCCACTGGGGTTCAGAAGAATGTGGGGAGACCTCATGGAAACCTATCGAATTGTGAAAGGTCTTGTTGGAGTGGATGTGGGAAAGATGATTCTCATGGCGGGAGAGTCTAATCCCAGAAGACACAACCTGTGCATAGAGTGGTATCCTTTCAGAAACCAAGGCGAAAATGAATCTCTTTCTTCAGAAAATGATGAATCTGAGAATTATGTTCCACAGGCAGCTGTAGAGGGAGTATCGTTATGTAAGTTTACAGCCGAGGATGACAGATTCACAATTGGTCAGGGCATGAGGAATATGCGGAAACGGCTGTGATCGGGACTGCGAGGAATATTGGATCAGCCATGATGAAATGGCGGAGCGGACTCCATTGGCCAAATGGTCTAAATCTCCTTCCAATGATTAAGGCCTTCTGGTCTTAACTGCAGCAAGTAAAAATTTGCAATTTAATCAGCAAGTCAGAACAATTCCAATTTTCATCTTCATCAATACTCTTATTCATCAATATGCAACGTTGTGGATTGATATCGTTAGAATTTGCTCAGGCATTTAGTTGGATTACACGGGCCCGTCTGCACCAACACCATTAATTATAGGACCTCAACAAAGGGAGGTACGGACTACCTACCGAACACAATGATTTCCGTGGTTGAGGCATTATTCCTTTTTGTAATCGTGTTATAGGCCTCACAAGTATACTTTCCCGTGTGGGCCACAGAAACGCTGTCGAGGACGACCTCATGCCCACTTTGTAGGCGGGCACCATTCTGTTCCCAATTCAATTCAGCATCTGGGCGGGACTCCGTGGAACATGTTAACCTGATCGTGCTTCCAGCAATGTAAAAAGATGCGTGCGGTTGAGTGATGACGGATGGACGATCCGGTCCGTCTAAAAGAAACGGACAAAAGGGGTTGCAACAAATCACACAGGAGATATAACAGCATTCCTCAGCGGAAGAGGAAGAACAGCCCACCACCAGAGAAAGCGCTCCCACACACCGGAGAATGCATCCGTCTGGAAGCCACGCGCGGGAAAGAGGAGAGTCGGGACACAGTGTCAGATTATCCACGTCTTCCGAAACTATGAACTGCACAGTTACCTCATATCCCAAAACCCGTCTCCTCCTCCAAGCTGGATACAATGCACGCCAGTCATAAGCGTATCGTTTCGTAAAACTTCCCCAGGTGTGTGTTTTGTGGAAGGGAGTTCAGAAAAACGTTCCAGACAAAATTCAAAGCGTTGCTCTGCGGGGATAGGTAAGGCAACTTGCAGTGTGTAAATGCAATAACTCATGTAATCAGTGATCGGGCCGAATGTCATGTAGGCACACACTATGCAGTCAAGTCACTGACCACGTGTGCAATTATCGGGACACTCCAGTTTACAGCGTGTTATCGTAGGACGCGTTTTTAGTTCCAATATTCTAGGTTTAGTCTCTATCAATGAGGACCGGTGGCTGTAACACCACTGCCCATTGTGATTTTCATCCAGATCTAACAGCTGTAACTTCCCGCTTCCACATGTGCACTGAAGCAATGGATCCCCACCTCGTCGTAGCGATGGACATTTGCCAGAAGGGTTGTGGGGCTGATATGGACTGTGAGCGTTTTACACTCTGAACTTTCCCTGTCCCTTTCGGTGAACGGAATTATTACCAAACTTCCTAAACAGCCTTACACTGCGCCGGAGATTCAATGGTGCATTTAATTGAAAAGTAATAACTTTGCACTCACTGTACCAAGTTCGGATCAGCTTCCGTGGTGTTGTGAAAAAAAAACAGAAACTAGAATTAGAATTTTAAAGAGATAATTTCAATATGAATGAATAGAACTATTGCACATCCCAGTTTGGCAAAAGAATAAACCAGGGAAGGCAGTGCACCCGTGGCTGACAAGGGAAATTAGGGATAGTATCAAGTCCAAAGAAGAAACATATAAATTAGCAAAAAAAAAGTGGCACAACTGAGAAATGGGAGAAATTCAGAGACCAGCAGAGGAGGACAAAGGGCTTAATTAGGAAAGGGAAAAAAGATTATGAGAGCAAGCTGGCAGGGAACATAAAAACTGACTGTAAAAGCTTTTATAGATATGTGAAAAGAAAAAAAAAGATTGTTCCGGACAAATGTAGGTCCTTTCCAGTCAGAAACAGGTGAATTGATGACAGGGAACAAAAACGTGGCAGACCAATTGAATAACTACTTTGGTTCTGTCTTCACTAAGGAGGACGTAAATAATCTTCCGGAAATAGTAAGGGACCAAGGGTGAGGGGCCAAGTAAGGGATATAGTAAGGGACCAAGACTATCTAGTGAGATGGAGGAACTGAGGGAAATACATGTTAGAAGGGAAGTGGTGTTAGGTAAATTGAAGGGATTAAAGGCAGATACATCCCCAGGACCAGATGGTCTGCATCCCAGAGTGCTAAAGGAATTAGCCCAAGAAATAGTGGATGCATTAGTGATAATTTTTCAAAACTCTGTGGCGACCCATTTCCTGGCGCATCCGAACCGACTCACAATTAGATAGCCTACGGGGGTTTGCGAGCACAGAGCTTTGGAGCCTCTGCGCCATGGGGGGCCGGTTGAGGGAGGCTTAAAAGTGAGGCTGAAGTTTTCGAATAAAGTTTTTTCCTTCGACTGCAGTTACCGACTCCGTGTCGTAATTGTAGCGCACCTATTGTAGCGGTGTGCTACACGCAGCGCTAAAATTACGCGAGAAGCTCGGTAACCTGGCCCCCATACCCACTTCACAGCACGGGCGGCACCCGACCTGCGTACCCAAAGACCTACAGAACTGTAAGTTTGTGTTTGTACGCAGGGGCGGGCATCGGCCGCCGCTGCAGCGGCCATACGAGGGGCCGTTTATGGTGCTCCGGAACAACGGGTCCACGTTCGTGCTGGACGTTGGGGGGAAAGAGGAGGTTTTCACGGTGGACCGCCTCAAACCGGCCCATGTGGACCTGGCGCAACCGGCCGAGTTTCTGGCGCCTCGGCTCAGAGGCCGACCTCCCAAGCAGGTTCTGGCCCAGACTGTGGACATTGGGGGGTGTATCGCCGGTTCTGGGGGGGGGGGGTTATGTGGCGACCCATTTCCTGGCGCATCCGAACCGACTCACAATTAGATAGCCTACGGGGGTTTGTGAGCACAGAGCTTTGGAGCCTCTGCGCCATGGGGGGCCGGTTGAGGGAGGCTTAAAAGTGAGGCTGAAGTTTTCGAATAAAGTTTTTTCCTTTGACTGCAGTTACCGACTCCGTGTCGTAATTTTAGCGCTGCGTGTAGCACACCGCTACAACTCCTTAGATTCTCGATTAGTTCCTGAGGATTGGAGAGTGTCTAATGTAACCCCACTTTTTAAAAAAAGGAAGGAGAGAGAAACCGGGGAATTATAGACCGGTTAGTCTGACATCGGTGGTGGGGAAAATGCTAGAGTCGCTTATCAAAGATGTGATAACAGCACATTTGAACAGAGGTGAAATCATGGGACAAAGTCAGCATGGATTTGTGAAAGGAAAATTATGTCTGACGAATCTTACAGAATTTTTTGAAGATGTAGCTAGCACAGTGGATAGGGGAGAGCCAGTGGATGTGGTATATTTAGATTTTCAAAAGGCATTTGACAAGGTCCCACATAGGGGATTAGTGTGCAAACTTAAAACACACGGTATTGGGGATATGGTATTGATGTGGATAGCAAATTGGTTGGCAGACAGGAAGCAAAGAGTGGGAGTAAACGGGACCTTATCAGAATTGCAGGCAGTGACTAGTGGGCACCGCAAGGCTCAGTGCTGGGACCCCAGTTGTTTACAATATATATTAATGATTTAGACGAGGGAAATAAATGCAGCATCTCCAAGTTTGCAGATGACACGAAGCTGGGCAGCGGTGTTAGCTGTGAGGAGGAAGCTAAGAGGATGCAGGGTGACTTGGATAGGATAGGTGAGTGGGAAAATTCATGGCAGATGCAATTTAATGTGGATAAATGTGAGGTTATACACTTTAGTGGCAAAGACAGGAAAACAGATTATTATCTGAATGGTGGCCGATTAGGAAAAGGGGAGATGCAATGAGACCTGGGTGTCATTGTACACCAGTCATTGAAGGTGGGCATGCAGGTACAGCAGGCGGTGAAAAAGGCAAATGGTATGTTGGCATTCATAGCAAAATGATTTGAGTACAGGAGTAGGGAGGTCCTACTGCAGTTGTATAAGGCCTTGATGAGACCACAACTAGAATATTGTGTGCAGTTTTGGTCCCGTAATCTGAGGAAAGACATTCTTGCCATAGAGGGAGTACAGAGAAGGTTCAACAGATTGATTCCTGGGATGGCAGGACTTTCATATGAAGAAATACTGGATCGACTAGGCTTATACTCTCTGGAATTTGGAAGATTGAGGGGGGATCTTATTGAAACGAATAAAATTCTAAAGAGATTGGACAGGCGAGATGCAGGAAGATTGTTTCCGATATTGGGGAGGTCCAGAACGAGGGGTCACAGTTTAAGGATAAAGGGGAAGTACCTGAAGTACAGATTTGAACCGACATAGTGTAGTTTAACCGCCGCCGTAATGTGACTCGGATTTGAAATTTAAAATTTTAATGTTAGTTCCCCAGCGTCCGAGATAGACCTGGATCTGTCTCCTAATTAACTGTTCAGTTGTCCCAGTGTTAGTCGATAGTGGTTAATACCTCAGGCAACGATCACTAATGTACTCACAAACTCCCGGAATCCCGTATCTCGGAGGAACTGTGATATTATATGTAACTACCGGAAAATCGGGACACTTACAGCTGACATGAAGAGAAAACGGAGAGCTTGTGATTTCGTTAATCATGTTGCTTGCTCTACAGGTGAAACTTCCGTCTGTCCGTAGCACTCCAGAAACAGTGAGTGTGCTGTGATCTTCATTCAGAACAATCCTGTCTCCAGGAATTATCTTGCGATTCTCCGCATGCCACAGGTAAGAGACATTCGTGCCTCTTGCGGAGCAGGTTAGTCTGACGGTGTCGCTGTACTCAATCAGTCTGGTGGCGTTAGATGTAACAGTGACATTGGAAACACGTTCTGTTAAAACATAGGGGATTGGTTAGCGCACAACACAAGAATAGAATCTGCAGGTTTATGAATTCCGTTACGAATCTGAAAATGAAATCAAACATTTACTATTCCATAATAAGTAAACATTTATAAGTTATGTAATCTGACGGACATAGGTTTCCGTGATAGCAGTTATAGGCATCGGGGAAGAATTGCAAAGGTTGGAGGTTGGCTAACTGTGTTCCATTCATCGCTACTAGTGGAAGGTACAAGCATACACGGTACAGGAACCGTGGTGTACAAAGGCCGTTGTAAATCGAGTGAAGAAGAAAAAAAAGAGCTTACGAAAGGTTAAAAAAAAGGGTAATGATAGAGATCTAGAAACCTGTCAGATAAGCAGGAAGGAGCTTAAGAATAAATTAGTTCCAGAAGGGGCCATGAGGAGGCCTTGCCAGACAGGATTAAGGAAAACCCCAAGGCATTCTACAAGTACGTGAAGAGCAAGAGGATAAGACGTGAGAGAATGGGCCCAATCAAGTGAGGCAGTACAAAAGGGTTTATGGGACCGGAAGAGGTAATTAATGAAAACCTTGCTTCCGTATTCTCTACGGTTAAGGATCTTGGCGATTGTAGGGATGACCTGCAACGGACTGAAAACCACTTGCCGATAGGTATTAGGCAATAGGATGTTCTGGAGATTTTAGAAATCATCAATTTGGATAAGTCACCTGGACCGGAAGGGAAGCATCCCAGGAAAACGTGGGAGGCGAGGGAGGAGATTGCTGAGCCTCTAGCGGTAATGTTTGCGTCATCAATGAGGACGGGAGAGTTTCCGGAGGATTGGGGGGTTGCGGATGTTGCTCTCGTATTCAAGAAAGGGAGTAGGGATAGCCCAGGAAATTATAGTCCAGTGAGTCTTATCAGCTTGATTGAATTTTTTGAGAATGTGACGAAACACATTGATGAAGGTAGAGCAGTATATGTAGAAAGTCTGGATTTTTGAGCAGGGTATTTGATAAGGTAGCCCATGTAAGACTTATAGGGAAAGTAAGAAGGCATGGGATCCAAGGTGACATATCTTTTGTGGATACAGAACTGGCTGTCCACAGAAGGCAAAAAGTATTTGTAGGTGGGTCATATTCTGCATGGAGACCGGTGACCAGTGGCGTGCCCTAGTGGCGTGCCCTAGTGGCGTGCCCTAGGGATCTGTTCTCGGACCCCTGCTCTTTGCGATTTTTATAAATGAACTGAATGAGGAATTGGATGGTTGGGCTCGTAAATATGATGATGACAGAAATATTGGGATGTTGTGGATAGTATGGAAGACTGTCAAAATTTACAGCAGGACATTGATAGGATGCAATACTGGGCTGAGATGAGGCAGATGGAGTTCAACCCAGATAGGTGTGTGGTGTTCAACTTCGGCGCTGCTTTGTGGGCCGAATGGCCTTTATTGTGCCGTAGGTTTTCAATGTTTCAATGTTTCAATATCTGATAAATCCTTTGGATTGTTCTTTCCAGTAGGCAACGGGGGAGAGATGTTGGTGGGACAGCGGGGTTTGTCTAAAGGGTATTCAGTAAGGCCTTTAACAGGTTTTCACTTAAAAAACTGCATCCAGATTTAGGGGGAAGGCACAAATGTTAAGAGGGAGAGATTTAAAACTGATAAATACCTGTAATGAGCTGGCTGAGGGAGTGGTGGAGGAGGACACAGTTGCTACATTTAGAACAGGCATGGATAAACAACAGGACTGAGTAGTTTGGGGTGTTATTGGCAGAAAGGAGCAGCTGTGACCAGCAGGGAGTTTCAGTGGACGACATGGACACGAGCTGGACTGAAGGCATCGGTTCCTTGCTGTTTTAATATATGAGGCAAAGGTGCTTCAAAAGCTCACATTTCAAAAAAATAAATAAATAAAACCGGGACAATTGACAAATAAACGGAGCTGGTGAAGAAGGAATTAGGAATTAATTCACTTCAGGCAAGGGTCACCTGGCAATGAGAAAGGAGATGGGAAATCACTGGTAAGCACAGAGGAGAATTTCTGACAACCGTTTGTAAGATCATCCAGATAAGCTGTCGTTACTGAAATGATGCAAAGTTCAGTGTCAGTGTCAATGTAATGGAGCCAATGAAAATTGTAATCTCACACAGCCGAAAAAAATGCAAACTGCGGAACACCTTAGAAGCATGAATTGCAAACCAAATAATGGATAAGAACACGGATCTGAATTCCGTAATCAGCACCGGACTCGACATTACCAGATAGAAACACAGAAACATAGAAAACCTGCAGCACAAAACAGACACTTCTGTCCACAAAGCTGTGCCGAACATGGCCTGAACTCAGAAATTACCTCGGGTTACCCATAGCCCTCTATTTTACTAAGCTCCATGTTCCTGTCCAGGAGTCTCTTAAAAGCCGTATCCTATCGGCCCCGACCATCGGCGCCGGCAGCTCATTCCACGCACTCACCACTCTCAGGGTAAAGAAACATACCCCTGACATCCCCTCTGTACCTACTTCCAAGCACCTTAAAACTGTGCCCATTCGTGCTACACATTTCAGCCCCGGGAAAAAGCCTCTGACTATCCACACGATCAATGCCTCTCATCATCTTGCACACCTCTGTCAGGTCACCTCTCATCCTCGGTCGCTCCGAGGGGAAAAGGCCGAGTTCACTCTCCCCATTCTCATAAGGCACGCTCCCCAATCCAGGCAACATCCTCGTAAACCTCCTCTGCACCGTCCCTGTGGTTTCTACATACTTCCTTCAGTGAGCCGACCGGTATAGAGCACAGTACTACAAGTGGGGTCTGTCCGAGTTCCTATATGGCTACAACATTGCCTCTCGGGTTTTAAACTCAATCCTTATGGTGTCTTAACCACAGAGGCAACCTGTGCAGCAGCTTTGTGTGTGTTACAGTAATATACTCGAACCCAAGATCCTCCAGAGTCTTACCATTGATGCTATATTCTGTCTTGACATTTAACCTAACGAAATGAACCACCTGACACCTATCTGTGTTGATCTCCATCTGTCACTGCTCAGTACAGTTTTGCATCCTGTCAACGTCCCGCTGTTCCTCTGACTGTGCTCCACAATATCTGGAAAACCTCCAACCATTCCGTCGTCAGAAAACTAACAGTAGACAATAGACAATAGAGAATAGGTGCAGAAGTAGACCATTCGGCCCCTCGAGTCTGCACCGCCATTCTGAGATCATGGCTGATCATTCACTATCAATACCCAGTCCCTGCCTTGTCCCCATATCCCTTGATTCCCCTAACCATCAGATACCTATCTAGCTCCTTCGTGAAAGCAACCCATCCCTCCACTTCCTCATCCAGACAAATTATAAAAAATCACTAAGAGTAAGGGTCCCAGAACAGATCCCTGAGGCACTCCACGTCACCGATCTCCATGGAGATTATGACCCGTCGAAAACCACTATTTGCCTTCAGTGTGCAAGGCAGTTCTGGATCCACAAAGCAATGTCCCCTTGGAGAAGGGGAGAAGGGTTCAGGTTTCTAGAACATTGGGAACTCTTCTGGGGCAGCTGTCAACTGTACAAACAGGACGGGTTACACTTGAATCCTGGCGGGAAGGCAGAGAAAGTCTATTGGGGGGTGATTGTTACAAATGAGCTGGATGGAGAAGTAGAGGAATAGGTTAGTAAGTTTGCCGATGACACAATGGTTAGTGTGGAGGCCGGTCAGTGGTTAGAGCGGGGCATTGATAGGATGCAACACAGGGCTGAGACATGGCAGATGGAGTTCAATCCTTATAAGTGTGAAGTGGTTCATTTTGGTAGGTCAAATATAATGGCAGAATATAGTATTAATGGTAAGACTCTTGGCAGTGTGGAGGACCATGGGGATCTTGGGGTCCCAGACCATAGGACGCTCAAAGCAGCTGCGCAGGTTCACTCTGTGGTTAAGAAGGCGTAAGGTGTCTTGGCCTTCATCAATCGTGGAATTGAACTTAGGAGCCGAGGTAATGTTGCAGATATATAGGACCCTGATCAGACCCCACTTGGTGTGCTATGCTCAGTTCTGGTCGTCTCAATAGACGAATGATGTGGCAGGCACAGAGAGGGTGCAGAGGAGATTTACAAGGATGTTGTCTGGATTGGCGAGCATCCCTTATCAGAATAATGTCTAATCGGGTTCAGGCATTCAGTTGAATTGCACGGGCCTGGCCGCACCAACACCGTTAAATATACGACTTCAACAAAGGGAGGTACGGACTACCTACCGAACACATTGATTTGCGTAGTTGAGGCATTGTTCCTTTTTGTAACCATGTTATAGGCCTCACAAGTATACGTTCCCGCGTTGTTCACAGAGATGCTGTCGAGGACGACCTCCTGCCCACTGTGTAGGTGGGCACCGTTCAGTTGCCAATTCAATTGAGCATCTGGGTGGGACTGTGAGAAACATGTTAACCTTAGGGAGCCTCCGGCAATGTGAAAAGACGAGTGCGGTTGAGTGATGATGGATGGACGATCCGGTCCGTCTAAAAGAAACGGACAAAAGGTGTTGCAACAAATCACACAGGAGATACAACAGAGTTCCTCAGCTGCAGAGGAAGAACAGCCCACCACCAGAGAAAGCGCACCGACACACTGGAGAATGCATCCGTCTGAAAGCCACGCGCGGGAAAGAGGAGAGTCGGGACACTGTGTCAGATTATCCACGTCTTCCGAAACTATGAACTGCACAGTTACCTCATATCCCAAACCCGTCTCCTATTCCAACCTAGATACAATGCACGCCAGTCATAAGCGTATCGCTTTGTACAACTTCCCTATGTGTGTGTTTTGTGGAAAAGATTTCAGGAAAACTTTCCAAACAAAATACCCAACACCACTCTGCAGGGACTCGGAGTGTGGATGCAATAACTCATGTAATCAGGGTTCGGGCTAAATGTCATGTGGGCCCACACTATACTGTCAAGTCTCTGACCACGTGTGCAATTATAGGGACACTCCAGTTTACAACGTTTTATGGTAAGACGCGTTTTCAGTTCTAATATTCTAGTTTTAGTCTCTATCAGTGAGGACCGGTGGCTGTAACACCACTGCACTTTGTGATTTTCATCCAGATCTAACAGCTGTAAATTCCCGCTTCCACATGTGCACTGAAGCAATGTATCCCCCAGCTCGTCGAGTCTATGGACATTTGTCAGAAGGGTTGTGGGGCTGATAAGGGCTGTGGGCGTTTTAAACTCTGAACTCCACTGTCCCTTCCGGTGAACGGAATTATTATCAAAGTCCCTAAACGGCCTGACACAGCGCCGGAGATTCAAATGTCCATTTGTCTAAAAAGTAATATCTTTGCCCTCACTGGACCAAGTCCGGATCACCTTCCATTGTGTTGAGAAAAAACACAAACCAGAATTAGAATTTTGCAGAGATGATTTCGATATGAATGAATAGAACTGAAGTGACACACAAAGCTCAGCAGAGTCAAATCCAAATTTAATGGACATCACCATTGCCTTGAGCCGTGGGCATCGGACTTGTTCAAAACGCGTTGTTTTGTGTGAAGACTCATGCAGGATAGACCAGGCTATCCTGCACGTTTCATTTACCTGAAGTACAGATTTGAACCGACATAGTGTAATAAGACACGGATTTGAAATTTAACTGTGATATAACAGGTAACTACCGGAGTCTCGGGACACTTACAGTTGACATTAAGAGAAAACGGAGCGCTCGTGATTTCGTTAATCACGTTGCTTGCTCTACAGGTGAAACTTCCGTCTGTCCGTCGCACTCCAGAAACAGTGAGTGTGCTGTTGTCGGCACTCAGCTCAAACCTGCCACCGGGAATGATCACGCTGATCTGCTCAAGCCACAGGTAAGAGACATCCGTGCCTGTTGCGGAGCAGGTTAGTCTGACGGTGTCGCTGTACTCAATCAGTCTGGTGGCATCAGATGTAACAGTGACATTGGAAACAGGTCCTGTTAAAACAGAGGGGATTGGTTAGTGCACGACACAAGAATAGAATCTGCAGGTTTATGAATTCCGTTACGAATCTGAAAATGAAATCAAACATTTATCATTCCATAATAAGTAAACATTTATAAGTTATTCAATCTGATGGACATGATGTTTTGAGGTGGACGTTACAGGATTCGGGGAAAATTGCGAAGTTTGGAGGTTGGCTAACTGTGTTCCATTCATCGCGACCAGTGGGAAGTAGAAGCATACACGGAACAGGAACCGTGGTGTACAAAAGGCCGTTGTAAATAGAGTGAAGAAGGAAAAAAGAGCTTACGAAAGGTTCAAAAAACAGGGTAATGATAAAGATCTAGAAACCTGTCAGATAAGCAGGAAGGAGTTTAAGAATAAATTAGGAGAGCCGGAAGCGGCCATGAGAAGGCCTTGCAGACAGGATTAAGGAAAACCCCGAGGCATTCTACAACTATATGAAGAGCAAGAGGATAAGACGTGAGAGAATGGGCCCAATCAAGTGAGACAGTACAAAAGGGTGTATGGGATCGGAAGAGGTACTTAATGAAAACTTTGCTTCCCTATTCTCTACGGTTAAAGATCTTGGCGATTGTAGGGATGACCTGCAGCAGGCTGAAAAGCCTTTGACGATAGATGTTAGGGAATAGGATGTACTGGAGATTTTAGATATCATTAAGTTGGATAGGTCACCTGGACCGGAAGGGATGCATCCCAGGAAACCGTGGGAGGCGAGGGAGGAGATTGCTGAGCCTGCAGCGGTGATGTTTGCATCATCAATGAGGACGGGAGAGTTTCTCGAGGATTGGGGGGGTTGCGGTTGTTGCTCTCGTATTCAAGAAAGGGAGTAGGGATAGCCCAGGAAATTATAGTCCAGTGAGTCTTATCAGCTTGATTGATTTTTTTGAAGATGTGACGAAACACATTGATGAAGGTAGAGCCGTAGATGTAGACCGTATGGACGGGTTCGCAAATTTGTTGATGACAGAAAGACTGGGTTGTTGTGGATAGTGTGGAGGGCTGTTAGAGGTTACAGCAGGACACTGATTGGATGCAAAACGAGGCTGAGATGTGAGAGTTCAACCCAGATAAGTGTGTGGTCGTTCAGTTAGGTAGGCAGAATATAGATATTAATGGCAAGAATCTTGGTAGTATGGTTGATCAGAGGGATCTTGGGGTCCGAGTCCAAAGAACAGTCAAAGCCACTACTCAGGTTGACTCTGTGGTTGAGAAGGCGTACGGTGTACTGGCCTTCATCAACCGTCGGATTTAGTTTTCGAGCTGATTGTACTGTTGCACCTAGAAAGGAACCTGGAGAGACCCCACTCGGAGTGTGGCGCTCATTCCTGGTCTCCTCACTACAGGAAGAACGTGGACACCATAGAAAGGGTGCAGAGGAGATTTACGAGGATGTTGCCTGGATTGGGGAGCATGCCTTAAGAGAGCAGATTGAATGTTCTCGGCCTTTTCTCCTTGGAGCGACGGGGGATGGGTGGTGACCTGATAGACGTGTAAAAGATGATGAGAGGTATTGATCGTGTGGATAGTCAGAGGCCTTTTCCCAGGGCTGAGATGGCGAGCAGGAGAGGAAACAATCAATCAACATCCTTTGCACTTTTCTTTTCTCAGCAGTGGAACGAGAACGGCTGCAGTCTTACTCGCTCTGCACTGGGACTCATATCGTCTGAACAATATTGACACTCATCACAGGCTGCATCTCTCCATTCAACACAAACCGCTGCTTTTTACCATGTATGTCAAAGGTTTGGACTACAGGATTAATGGATTTGTGGCTATATTTGCCGATGATACAAAGATAGGTGGAGGAGAAATAGCGTTGAGGAAACAGCGAGTCTTCAGAGAGACTTAGATAGTTTAGGGGAATAGGCAAAGAAGTAGCAAATAAAATACTATGTTGGAAATTGTCTGGTCATGCACTTTGGTGAGCAAATAAACGGGCAGACCATTATTTAGATGGAGAGAAAATGCAGAGCTGCAAATTGGTTTGGCGGGCCTTGAGCAGGATACACAAAAAGATAACCGCCAGGTTCAAGTCAAGTCAAGTCAAGTCAAGTCACTTTTTATTGTCATTTCGACCATAACTGCTGGTTTGGTGCCCGGTAAAAACGAGACCACGTCACCTCTATCTATCCCCCTCATAATTTTAAATATCTCTATCAAGTCCTCCCTCAACCTTCTACTCTCCAAAGAATAAAGACCTAACTTATTCAACCTTTCCCTGTAACTTAGGTGCTGAAACCCAGGTAACATTCCAGTAAATCTTCTCTGTACGCTCTCTATTTTGTTGACATGTTTCCTATAATTCGGTGACCAGAACTGTACAAAATATTCCAAATTCGACCTTACCAATGCCTTGTACAATTTTAACATTACATCCAAATTCCTATACTCAGTGCTGTGATTTATAAGGCCAGCATACCAAAAGCTTTCGTCACCACCCTATCCACATGAGATTCCACCTTCAGGGAACTATGCACCATTATTCCTAGATCACTCAGTTCTACTGTATTCCTCATGCCCTACTATTTACCATGTTTGTCCTATTTGGATTATTCCTAACAAAATGTAGCACCTCACACTTATCAGCATTAATCTCAATCTGCCATCGTTCAGCCCCCTATTCTATTTGCCCTAAATCTCTCAGAAAGCTTGGAAAACACACTTCATTGTCCAAAACGTCACCTACATTAGCATCATTTTCATTCTTACAAATCCAATTTACCACCCCATCATCCAGATCATTAATGAATATGACAAACAACATTGGACCCAATACAGATCCCTCAGGCACACCACCAGTCACCGACCTCTAACCTGACAAACTGTTATCCACCACTACTCTCCGCAATCTCCTATCCAGCCATTGTTGAATCCAGTTTTACTATTTCAATATTAATATCTAACGATCGAACCTTCCTAACTAATCTTCCATGCGGAACTTTGCCAAAGGTCTTACTGAAGTCCATACAGACAACATCCGCTGCTTTACCCTCGTCAACTTTCCTCGTACCTTCTTCAAAAAACTCAATAGGATGTGTCAAACATGACCTTACACGCACAAATCCATGTTGACTGTTCATAATCAGATCCTGTCTATCCAGGTAATTATATATACCACATCTAAGAACACTTTCCATTAATTAACCCACCACTGACGTCAAACTGACAGGTCTATAATTGCTAGGTTTGCTCTTAGAAACCTTTTTAAACAATGGAACCACATGAGCAATATGTCAATCCTCCGGCACCATCCCCATTTCTAATGACATTTGAAATATTTCTGTCAGAGCCCCTGCTATTTCTACACCAACTTCCCTCAAGGTTCTAGGGAATATCCTGTCAGGACCCCGAGATTTATCCACTTTTATATTCTTTAAAAGCGCCAGTACTTCCTCCTCTATAATCGTCATTGTTTCCAAAGCTTCCCTACATGTTTCTCTTACCTTACACAATTCAATATCCTTCTCCATAGTGAATACTGAAGAAAATAGATTGTTCTGAATCTCCCCCAACTCTTTCGGTTCCACCCGTAGCTGTTCACTCTGATTCTCTAAGGGACCAATTTATCCCTCACTATCCTTTTGCTATTAATATAACTGTAGAAACCCTTTGGATTTATTTTCCCCTTACTTGGATAGCAACCTCGTACCTTTTTTAGCTTTCCTAATTTCTTTCTGAAGATTCTTCTTACATTCTTTATATCCCACGAGCACCTCATTTACTCCATGCTGCTTATATTTATTGTAGGTATCTCTATTTTTCCTAACCATGTTTCCAATATCCCTTGAAAACCATGTCTCTCTCAAACGTTTAACCGCTCCTTTCAACCTAACAGGATCATAAAGATTCTGTACCCTCAAAATTTCACCTTTAAATGACGGCTATTTCTCTATTACATCCTTCCCATAAAACAAATTGTCCCGTTGTTCGTTTTGTTAATAAAATGTGAGCCGTTAACATACCACTGTAATTCAGGAACCGGTTTCCAAGAAAAATGAAATCTCATTTGACACTGATCTAGACGCCGCAAGATCTGGGCTGAGAGACGTAGATTTCCCGGAACATCTAAAACAAATGCACAACTCATTTGCACGATTTAAGTGAGGATAATAAAGCAGATTCTCATAAGGCTCGGCAATGCACCGCCAGCATTACCTACTTCCATCGTTTACTCCACTACGCATGAAGCGTGTAGATATTCAGGAAGAGGATGTGCTGGAGCTTTTGGAAAGCATCAAGCTGGATAAGTTGCCGTGACCAGACGGGATGCAGTCTCGTCGACTCTGGGCGGCGATGGGGAGGAGATTGCTGAGCCTCCGGCGACGATCTTTGCATTATCAATGAGGAGAGGTTCCGGAAGGATTGATGGGTTGAGGGTGTTGTTCCCTTGTTCAAGAAACGGAGCAGAGAATCCTGCTCTTTTTGATTTTTTTTAATGACCTGGATGAGGTCATAATCATTTATAATAATTATCATGATTGTTCTTGTGGGTCTGAATCCGATTCGAATCTTTTGTAGTTTGTTTTTATTTTGGTATTGGTAACGAAGGCGAGGTATGAAGTTAACTCAGTGAAGTTGAATAAGGTCATTGACAAACTCCCGCACGGTAGACTGTTCCGAAAGTTTAGACATTCTGAGATTCATGGCAATGAGAGAGTTTGACTCAGAATTGGCTCAGTGATAGGGGGCGATGACTGAGGTCCATTCTCCGACAAGAAGCCTCTAACCAGTGGGATGCCACAGGATCAGTTGGGATCTCTGTCATTCCTTCTTTATCTGAATCACACGGATGTGAGTGTAAATGGCTCAATTAGTAAGTTTAGTGACGACACGAAATTAGGAGGTCTTGTTTCGAGTGCATCGGGTTTGATTGATTGATTGACAGAGAGATTTGATCTGACTGGGAGGCGATCCGAGGAATTACAAATTGGGATCAAAATATACTAACATGAGGGGATGTATTTTGGACATTGGCACGGGGG